>NC_066891.1:27873316-27963316 GCF_022985175.1 Labeo rohita
GAAAAGATCAAAGGTCACTTGGCTAATTAGGGGCCAATCAGTCTTTAGACAAACTCATCTGAGCTTAATGTTTTCACTTTTCAAGTCCAGCGGCTCTGCCTGGTACACCTAAGCTAATTTCGCATCGCTTTGGGAAGGGGGCGACTAAGCTAGGCAGAGACAGCCAGTCTCAGAGCTTTCTTTTTTCTGCTTTCTTTTGATCGTTTGCTCAGTTTTATTCTCATAAAAAAGAGAGGAAAAGCTTTCATCTCCTCTTGTATAACAGGAACTTGTAAAACTTCAAATCTGTCATTTGTAGATTTTAGTGGGAAACTATTTAAAAGGTTTAAATGTATCAAAGACAGAACCACTGCAAAAGCATTTTCTTAAAGTAAAACATTTTATTCACAGTCAACTGCACTTTCTCATAATTTTAATAACAAAAAAGTACAAATAGTATTTCTAAATACTCATTTTACTACATTTTTCTAAATTCTTTGTACAATATTTCTGAGTTTCTACTAATTTTTCTACAATTTTCTAAATAAATGTTACAATATTTCCACGTTTCTACAATTTTCTTCTACACTTTTCTAAATATTTTCACAATATTTTTTAAGTTTCTACTCATTTTTCTACACTTTTCTAAATAAATTTCACAATATTTTTAAGTTTCTACTCATTTTTCTACACTTTTCTAAATAATTTTACAATATTTCTAAGTTTCTACTGTTTCTACACTTTTCTAAATATTTTCACAATATTTCTAAGTTTCTACTCATTTTTCTACACTTTTCTAAATTCTTTTTATAATATTTCTAAATTTATACTCGTTTTTTCTACACTTTTCTAAATATTTTCACAATATTTCTAAGTTTCTACTCATTTTTCCAACACTTTTCCAAATACTTTTACCACATTTCTCCTCTACTCAGTTTCTACTATTTTTTCTACACTTTTCTAAATATTTTTACAATATTTCCACTCAATTTCTACTATTTTTCTACACTTTTTTAAATATTTTTACAATATTTCTACTCTATTTCTACTCATTTTTTCTAAACTTTTCTATTTTTTTTTAAATATTTCTAAGTTTCGACTATTTTTTCTACACTTCTCTAAATACTTTTACAATATTTCTAAGTTTCTTCTCATTTTTCCAACACTTTTCTAAATACTTTTTACAATATTTCTATTCAGTTCCTACTAATTTTTTCTAAACCTTTCTAAATTCTTTTTACCATATTTCTAATTTCATACTCATTTTTTGTACACTTTTCTAAATACTTTTACCATATTTCTTTACTCACTTTCAACTAATTTTTCTACACTTTTCTAAACACTTTCACAATGTTTCTAAGTTTCTACTCATTTTTTCAACACTCTTCTAAATACTTTTACTATATTTCTAAATTTCTACTTTATTTTTCTCGTTCTAATAATTTGACCCTTTATATTTATTTATATCTATTGTATTTAAGTATTTGATGTCAATCTTTTATTGAATGTCTGTGACACTTTTGAAAGCAAATCTTACCTGGCTAAAATCAATCATTAATTGATTACAGTATATATTTCTGTTGTTGAACTTAAATAAAATGTAATATGGATAAAATATCAACTACAGTTTCCAAGATTAGGGCCAAAAATCCAAACTAAACTGTCAAAAGATTTCAGTTCCTTTTATCACTTAAAACTGCTCCTCTATTCACTTAAGAATAAATAGAAATAAAAAGGGAACCATTTTTCAGAGACTTTTGGCTAAATAGTTACAAAATATGATATTATGCATTCACATATTTTTATAGGTACACTGATAATTAAATACACATTTAACTCAATTTCTGTCTGGTATGTTTTGTATATATTGTTGCTAAAACCAAAACGCTGTGTTTGTTTGCGGTAAGATGAAATCTGAGCATGTGTTCGGATTGAAGGCAGTGTGTTTTAATTGTTGACAGCCGTTCGAAGGGTTGAATGACCAGCACATCATCAGCTTAGCATAAGTAACGACTGACTGAACATAAATACTATGTTAAGGTTACGGAGTACATGCCATGCCCTTTTTATCCTTTGATATAAGCCACACAAAATCAGTCGCCAAAGTATCAGTTGTTTTTAAACACAACTAAGGCGATTTAACAAGGTTTCAACATTCATTCATCAACTCTCTGTATGCCATATATGTAAAACATTTCTCCTTATTATTAAACATATGATGCTAGATCTACAGCATAAAATATCAAGTGTACCATCCACTTTTCTTTCATTTTCATTCACGATATAGTATTTGTATCAGACTGGTTACTGTAGCATGCTGGGTGGTCTTGATTTGTGTGATCAGCTTCTATTGACAAGGGAGTGTCACGCGTAAACATAGTACATTTCACACGTCGAACAAAAACTGTTGTGTGAGAATCAAAATATGGGAGCATTAATTGCTTCACAAATATCCCATAAATATAGGTGTTTCAACACAGTATGAACAAAATAGAAACACTGCAAAGAACGACTGAATTAACATTTCTCCTGAGAGCTGTGTTTCACTTTAAGAAAATGTCTGACTTTTCACTTCGACTTGTGAAAGTGTCTAATTTTAAATGAGTTTAAAACTAGAAAATTAGAAGTAAATTTAAAATGAGGTTTTACTTACAAAACACACTTAAAAAACCTACAAGGAATAAAAAAACAGCACTAAAGTGGCAAAAAAATTAACTGATAATATTAGAAGTGAATGTAAAATTAGGTTTTCATTTACAAAATACACCAAAGAAAAAAATAATTTAAAGAAAAAAAAAGCTCTGAAGTGGAAAATATATAACAATAAAAACTGATAATATTAGAAATAAAACTAAAATTAGGATTAATTTATAAAACATAGTAACATAATAGTTAAAAAATTTAATTGAAGTGGCAAAATATACAATAAATAAAAACAGAAAAATCATCAAAAAGACAAAACAATCAAAAAGAAACAATAAAGAGTAATTGAAATGGACTGTAAGAAAGAATAATATCGTCCATGAACTCGGTGCCTGAACTTAGCTAGCAGAGACCTTAACATAGTTAAAAACCAAATACTTAAACAATACAAATACTAAAAATACAGCCTTACTCATGCAATATCATTATTATCGATGCATATGTGATCACATATACAGCTGAGTATTCTAGCACCAGAATGAAATCAACACACAACAATCAACACACATGACTGTTTCCCATGCCTATCAGATACAGTTGAGAGCATGGCAATTACTTTTCCCCGAAAAAAATGACCAAATGTAACATAACGGCTCTTACCGAGTGACATTAGCAGCCGAGTCCTTTGGGATGCGGCAGATTTAGCTGTAATTATCACAGTCTGCGCACAATAGCACAGAAATCAGTAACAGTCTATAGTTCCGCAGACTAACAAGGAATCAAAGCTATGAAAAGATTTTGAATGTAGCTGAGCAAATAGGATTAAAGATGGCTAATTCCAAGAGGCTGGAGCACAGCATGCATTAAAGAGGAATTCTCTGGGGAAAGATAATCCCCATATGCGTTTTAACACACTTCACTGTCCCCTGCCCACCCCGCTCCCTCCCGCCCTCACGGACAGTATCATAATCAGACACGCTTGAGCTGATAAAGACTCAAGTTCAAGTTGAATCGAGCAGTCAGCGCCGAAGAACAAATGCATTATATGCTAATTCCGGCACAGCCAAAGCATGGAAAGTTGTGGAGAATGTCAGCATAGAAAACATGGTCAACTGAGGCTTTGCTGTGAAATCCTGCTCTATGATTTCACACACTGTTACAAACCAAAAAGTGTCAGAATTCATAACCCAATGCAAGTATTTGTTGCATTCTCAGTGTCACCACAAGTGGCGCTATAGCGAGCATTAGCATAAACATTCTATGTGCGGTTTTCCCTTTCAGGTCGACTACAGTCATAGCGAAGCAACAGTTTGAAGAGAATCTTGCAGGAAAAGTTAAACGTGGTTAAACTAGACAAAATTTCAACAAAGACTGCAATGGTCATAATATGATGTCACACACTGCAGCATCTATATAACAAAAAACAGAATTCAACACTCACAAAAAATGCAATAAACTGCTTTACTGCTTCACAACTTTACTGCTAATAGGCCACTATTAGTTGTCTATTGGTCACATGTTTTCAATTTTATAAATTCAGAAAGTGAAGTTCACCAAAACATGATAGGTACTGTATGCCATTTTTTGACTGTGCTAAAGCATACAAATGGAAGTCAATGGAACTAAAAAGTAGGGCATCCAAGATGTTCATCCAAGATGTTCATATCTTTCTTTCTTCAGCTGTAATGAAATTTTGTTTTGGAGGAGAACATTTCAGGATTTTTCTCCATATAATGGACTGATATGGTGCCCTGAGTTTGAACTTCCAAAATGCAGTTTAAATGCGGCTTCAAACGATCCAAAATGCGGCTGTAAATGATCCCAGCCAAGAAAGAAGGGTCTTATCTATCGAAACGATTGGTCATTTTTTATAAAAATAATACAGTTTATATACTTTTTAATGCCAAACGCCCGTCTTGCCTCACTCTCCCTGAACTCTGTTTTTTCCGGTTCATGACAGTTAGTGTATGTCAAAAAACTCCCATCTCATGTTCTCCCTCAACTTCAAAATTGTCCTATATCGCTGTTTTACCGTTTTTTTGTTAAGGGTGTTTGATCATTGCATGTTCACTTTGCTTGGTACTTCTGCAGCGATGTAGGATGATTTTGAAATGATTTTTTAAGTTGAGGGAGAAAATACGATTGGAGTTTTTCGACATACTCTAACTGTCTTGAGCCAGAATACACAGAGTTCATGGAGAGGAAGGCAACACGAGTGCTTCAGATTAAAAATATTTTAAATTGTATTTTTAAAATGAAAATAACCGATTGTTTCACTAGATAAGACTCTTCTTTCTCACCTGGGATTGTTTACAACCGAATTTGGGATCGTTTGAACCCGCATTTAAACTTCATTTTGGAAGTTCAAACTCTTATATGACTAATCACACGTTTATTAATAAACCATTTAAATCATAATAATGAGCCTTTAATTGCCTACAAAGACTAATAAGCACTCAAGTGCACGCATAAAGCTTGCCACAACTCGAGAAGTAATTATTATGAATGAGTCAGGAAAAAAAAAAACAGTAAGGAGGCAAATTAATTTGAAAGTAGATATTTCACTCTCTATAGTTATGTTTCATGTATGTAAGGCAAGTATACACAAAGTTTCAGTTATTATATTTTTTTGACGCATTCAAGGTCAAAGAATGAGACGTCTGAAAGCACATCCTATTTGCTTTCATTATTTTACAAAAGCTCAATATTTTGTTGTTATTGTGAGTGCACACAAATAAATGTAGAGTCTTTACAGACTTGAAAGATGTATTACTCTTATCTGTATGACCAAAAATGAGGGAGTATTTTAAGAGCAAGTGAGGGCACTGCTATTCAGGTTCCACACTTGAATAGGGCACATTTTTCTAGATTAACATTAGATTGAGCTGCCATGTAAAGTTGTTACTACTTACATATTTTAGATGATAAGCCATATTTGAGTTAGATGAATGATAGGTGAGCGTTTGGATGTCCTGCCCAATGTACTGTGTTACCACACAGACCAGCCATTAACGATCTGTCCGTCATGGATTGCATGACTTTTCCACTTTCTGTGAATTTTTTTTTCCTCCGACTAAGTGACTGATAACATTTTGGTAGACCAAGACTCTTCTGGTCAGCTAACAGTTAGTTGAGTACTTTAGCCCTACTAAGAAGTGTAGTGTGACTGGCTCTTTAAACAGGACAACGCACCCTACCAAACATTTACAATTTCACACTTTTAATTACCATTTCATTATATTTGTCCATTTATTAAAGTAGCATTAGTTGACAACTTGTTTTAAGCAGCAACCATCCGATTATTTTGCAGTGCTGGATAAGATTCATTTTGATTTACGAGATCTTGATTTTATTTACATTTAACTTTTTGGTATATTTTAATTATAATTGGCCTACACTGGTCATGCTGTACATTTTTGATTTACAATCAAGAATCACATAGTTATAATTTTGGGCAATTTTGCTAAATTTTGTGATGCCGGATAAGAAGCTTAATTCGCATTTAATTTGAATTCTGAATTCTGAAGTCTGAAAAAAACACATTTCAGTTATAATGTTGGGCAATATGAAAGAAATTATTTTCTGCTAATGATGCATAATGACGGACAGTGTTAGAGACTCAATGAGATCTTTTTTGAGTTTTTATTTTAAAAAATGCCTCATTTCAGTAACTTATTTAGGAAATTAGGCTGCACTGGTCATGCTGTATGTTTCTGATTTGATGCTTTTCATTAAAAAAAGAACTGGCTTAAATGAGACATTTGTTCTTGAATCAGAATACACTAGTCACTCTGTATGTTTGTTTTTGCGTGCATCTTACGAGGACAACTCAATAGAAAGACATTTTCACTGTATAAAATGATTGAAATTTTAATGGTAAATGACTGCAAAAATACTCTGGTGAAAAAACTTCTATAAATTAGTATTTACCTCAGCTTGTGGAAAAGATACATGTGATGAATGTGTTTTTAGGTGGCTGTCAGTATACTATAAAAACAAATTTTAGTAATTTGGCATGCTAAAGGATTAGTTCACTTCAAAATAAAAAAAAATCCTGATAATTTACTCACTCCCATGTCATCCAAGATGTCTTTCTTTCTTCAGTCGAAAAGAAATGATGTTTCTGAGGAAAACATTCCAGGATTTTTCTCCATATAGTGGACTTCAATGGAGGTCAACGGGTTGAAGGTCCAAATTCCAGTTTCAATGCAGCTTCAAATGGCTCTACACAATTCCAGCCAAGAATTAAGGATCTTATGTAGTGAAACGATCTACCATTTTCAAAAAATAAAAAATAAATTATATACTTTTTAAGCACAAATGCTCGTCTTAGTGGCTGGACTTGTCATGTTGGAAAGGTTACGTGTGACTTAGACAGAAGTACCGACCCAGTGTTTGCAAAGCGGACATGCAAAGAAAGTCAAACGCCCTTCACAAAATAAGGTAAAATATCCATGTTGTATGATTTTGAAGTTGAAGGAGAAAATGAGATGGAATTTACCTTTTTGAACCAAAGTACACAGACGAAGAACCATGCGTGACTTTTCCAACGTGATTACAAAATGTGTGAAGTCAGAGCTAGTGCAAGACAAGCATTTGTGGTTAAAAAGAATATAAATCTGTATTCTTTTTAGAAAAAGACCAATTGTTTCACTAGATAAGACCCTTATTCCTCAGCTGGGATTGTGTAGAGCCCTTCAAAGCTGCAGTGAAACTGCAATTTGGACCTTCAAACCTTTAATCCCCATTGAAGTCCACTATATGGAGAAAAAATATGCAATGTTTTCCTCAAAAGCCTTAATTTCTTTTCGATTGAAGAAAGAAAGACATGAACATCTTGGATGACATGGGGGTCAGTAAATTATCAGGATTTTTTTTTTTATTCTGGAAGTCAACTAAACATTTAGTTAATGAATTGTGCATTTTTTACTGTACATTTAACTTAATCAGTCTGAAAAAAAAACTTTAACTCTTTTTTAAAAAGATTTTTTAATATTATTTTGCTGTACACTGTCTTTTTGTTGCATCACACTCAATGCAGATTTTGAATTCACTTCAGACATTTATGCCAATATGCACAGAAAGTGAAGCTTCTAAAACATGAAGGCAACTATAAGTCAACCATACAAGCATTAAACCCTACAAAGAGGTTTCTGGCCTGTGTTACCTTCAGCACTTCCATGGGCACCTGGGTGGCACTGGGCAGGCCGGCGGGCGTGCTGACGTTGATGGCGGGGCTCTGGGTGACGGAGGGCTGTGCGTAAGCCGAGCTCTGCCGTCTCTGCTGCTCTCGCCGCTCCTGCTCTTGGAGCTGCTCGCGCATCAGCTGCTGGCGGAGCAGGATACGAGAGGTCACGGCCGACGAGCCCAGCGGGGGCTTAGAGGAGCCATGCTGCTGCTCAGATGGATTACTGCAGTCAGACAGACACACAGACAGAGACACACACACACAGAGAGAGAGTTAACGCAGGGAAAGAAAGTGGGACAGTTTTTGGTACACTAGGTGCTAGATAATTAAATTATTTTGAGATCCCGGTAGTGGTTCATTAGAAAGCATAATGAGTTTGACCACAGCGATAGAGCTGGATTGGAATATGGAAGCTACTGGGACAAACTGACAGCAACAGCAAGCTAAGACAAGCATTACTACTACACGATTAGGAATTTCGACAAATCTCTAAGTAGTAAACTACTACTACCCAGGTGAAAAACAAGTGCGCTTCCATCATGCACACTTGAACCCACGACTGTATGAAAAATGGGTTAAAGTGTTATACAATGGTAACGAAATGCTAAAAACTAAGTACTGAAGAATAATTTTTAGTATATTAAGTACAAAGTTAGTGTTTGAAAATAGAGCACCTTAAATACATTATGGAAGTGGACTTGTTTTTCACCCTTGTGAAAAAAAAAAAAAAACACTGTAGCATACTTTTAAAAAGAGTACTTATTACGAATTTTACATATTTAAGTGCAACTCAATGTAATGTTTTCAGACACTTATGTAATGTTACTTGCAATTACATGAAAATGATTTATAGTGTAAATTCATATTAAATGCAATTAGCTGAATTTAAGTACATATTTATATGAAATTTCATGATTAATTTTATTGAATTTTTTAATGTCCTGCTGAATGCACTTCATGGTAAACTAAAAATACACTGTAATGCCATTTTTTTTATGGAAACTTGTATGTCATGTTTTTATAAAATATACTGTTGACATAGTTTACATACACCTTGCAGAATCTGCAAAATGTTAATTATTTGACCAAAATAAGAGGGATCATACAAAATGCGTGTTATTTTTTATATTTAGTACTGACCTGAATGAGATATTTCACATAAAATACATTTACATATAGTCCACAAGAGAAAATAATAGTTGAATTTATAAAAATGACCCTGTTCAAAAGTTTACAAGTACTTGACTGATATGCAACTATTACAAAAGGTTCAAACACTCACTGATGCTCCAGAAGGAAAAATCATGTATTAAGAGCCGGGGGGTGAAAACTTTTGAACAGAATGAAGGTGTGTACATTTTTCTTATTTTGCCTAAACATCTCTTTTTTCTTAAATTAGTACTGCCCTTCAGAAGCTACAGAAGATATGTACATGTTTTCCAGAAGACAAAATAAGTTAAATTTACCCTGATCTTCAAATTCAAAAAAGTTTTCACCCCCCGACTCTTAATGCATCATTTTTCCTTCTGGAGCATCAGTGAGCGTTTGAACCTTCTGTAATAGTTGCATATGAGTCCCTCAGTTTTCCTCAGTGTATACAGATGGGAAAGGATTCAAATACACAAAAATGCTGAAAAACCAAAGAATTTGTGGGACCATGATTAAAACATAATGATTTAAAATATAAAGTAAAATGTTTAATTTGACATTTTTACAAAATGCACTTTTAAAAGTGTACTTAAGTGTGTTAAGAAACATTGTCATGAAAGTGAACTCTTGTTAAGTTCTTTAAGTGGCCTTTCCACATATATAGCCTACTTTAAAGATTTGAAGCACACTACAAGTGCACATTCAATACAATTAAGTACGCTTATTTTTAGCAAAGTTAGTAATTACCCATGGCATCCTATGGACGTCCTGATTTTGCTGAGTTAGATGTGTTCCTGGGTCAACATAATTTGTTGACCCTGGAACAACATTTTAATCCAAAATTTTAATCTTGACCACATCCCTACACCTAAACCTAAACTTACCCATGAGTAATCCCTAAAATCAGAGGAAATGATTGATGAATGACACTAATGTGTGTTAATATATTGATTGTACTAATGATTTTTGACATAAAAGAAAAATCGATAATTTTGACCCATTCCTGTGTCACTTAAGACTGGTTTTGTGGTCAGGGTCACATTTGTTTTGCCTTTTATCCATTGTAGGGAGTACAGAAATTGGTGGAGAAAAGAGGAGGAAATGGAATTGGGAAATGATGCAAAGTGGCTTTAGAATTGTACCACAGGACAACATGTTGGATGCTTTTTTTAAATGCTTTTTGCATGTCCTTGTTAATATGTGCTGTGTAGCTGATGTGTGTAATCACGGAATACGCTGGACCTTCCTGATGGTTATTCAATGTGACGAATCATAACAATGATTCAAGTAAATCTCAACTTTATGTCTCAACTCTCTCTCCCTAGAAAAACTGTATCTAAAGGTGAAAACCCAAATAATGTAACAAAACCGGGCTTCCTCTACATCAGCTGATGTTTTGAGCTCTGCGGCTGTTTGTTTTCTTTCTCCTACAGTTTTCCTCCCACTATTTCACCATCCGTTTTTTTCAGCAGCACCGCAAAGGTCCCTGTTCCAGCTGACAAATGCAGAGGAACTTACACAACGCTCCCTTCATGCACTTTCAGTTCTCTTCATCATTCAATAGAGGAACTGCTCGCTCCAACCGGCGTGCATTTTTCCGACCAGAAACCCAGACGATGTGCCGGTGCAGTAGCTGTCGAGATGAGGCCTTCTCTAGCCGCTGATCCTTTTGATGCGCCCTCCGCCGAGCAGCCAGCCAATCCAGCTGTGCAGTAATCGCTCTAATTAGCCTGTCTGGCCCTGTCAAATGAGAGTCTACAGCACTTGCTTAGCAGTGTGGTTTAAACACGCATAATCTCATTGTCTACAACTTGAAACCATTGTATTTTGAATCTGACTGGCTGATGAGCATTCTAAGGTGTGCAATTATTTTCAGGGAAATGCACGCTAAAATAGTTCCAAGCAGGTCTTGGTCACATTAAATGTCTGTATCATTTCGCCAATCTGTATCAATTATTTCATAGGTTCTTATAGCTTACAACAGCAAAAGAACCAAAACCCACAATCACACTGACCAAGCAAATAAAAGCTTGACCTTCTGTCCCTCACAGCTTTGATTTCATTTGAGTCAAACTGGCATGCACTCTGACAAAAGTCCATGAAATCTTTACACAATCAAACTTACGAAACACTTACAAAAATTGGGGAAGAAAAATAAGAAGGAGGGAAAGAAGAAATGCAGGAAGATTGATTCTGGGTCAGCGGTGTGTAACACACGTGTTTTTGATGCATCATAGTTCCTCAGTTTAAAAACTGATCGTGGCTTGTCTGGCACGACTGAATCACGACTACTGAATCAAAGCAGTCAATGAGTGACTCACACAGGACTAAAACCACTTTACCGAACTTTACTGAACACCCTTTACTGATGGGACTTTAATATTCAGTAACTGTATCTGTTTCTTTGATTAGTGTAAAAGTGCCAGTTTGCTTTGCTAAAGCCAAAAAAAAGTAATTTTACAGTACATTAACCAATCAATTCAACAATCAAGTTAGTAAAGTTTAAAATGGTGTCAGATCCTTTACA
The DNA here is from genome assembly GCF_022985175.1 of Labeo rohita. Taxonomy (NCBI): domain Eukaryota; kingdom Metazoa; phylum Chordata; class Actinopteri; order Cypriniformes; family Cyprinidae; genus Labeo; species Labeo rohita. The sequence continues at coordinate 27,884,803 of NC_066891.1, forward strand.
CTATGGCCCAATTCTTATAGTAAGTGTGACAAATAACAAGAACATGATTTGTCTGTGATTGGTCACCCTTTAGTCACCTATTTTTATCCCCTTCTAGCTTTTTGTGCACATACTGTAAATGGTCACTGTAACATTGATATTCCAAATAATAGTCTCTTAGTGATTTTGTGATGAATGCAACACTTTTGTGAGAGAACAAAATTTTACAAGTAAACGCAACATCTCAAGGAGGGAATTTAAGAGTTTTACAAGAGAAGGCAAAGTTTGTCAAGGAAAACAAAACTTTTGTGAGAAAATTAAAAATTTTCTGACGTTTTTAGAGCAAATGCAGTTTTATGAGGGAACTGAAGAATTTTACTATTGAATGCAAAGTTCCCCATCAAGTTCAGTCTCTTAACACTGTGTAGCTTACGCTTGGGGGTTGTCCCCCTCCTCCCAAATACTGAAGCCTGATCGCATCGTGCCGGTAATTTTTCCGGCCAATGACACTAAAGCGCTAGGTGTGGAGCGCTTAGTGCCATTACCTCAGAATCTTTCTCCTTCATGAAGCAAGCATCGAAGACCTCTACTTACCGCCATTAACTCCTCTCGCTGTTGACAACGCCCTAAGGATGCCGTTTGCTTTAAGCTCCCCTTTGCCGATGTGGCAAGAAGACGGAATGTCACTTAAAGAATGCTGTGCATGCGGGGGCCCATTTGAGCTCCCTGACACACATGACACGTGTGTCTTTTGTCTGGGCTGAGCCCACACAGAGGTTGCGCTGGATGGGTTTGACTGTCCTTCCTGTGAGCAAATGACAGTCAAAACCCTCCGGGCCAGGATTTCCATGATCCTAAACTGCACGCCGGCTAATTCATTGCCTCCGCCCCCCGTCACCGTCGAGCCACGGGAAGAAAGGCTGAGGCAGCCACACGCAGTAGGCCTCTCTGATGAACGCATGTCGACTCAGTTCCTGCATGCTCATCACCCAAAAGAGCCACCTGTTTCCGACACAAAGTCCAGCCTCCGCCCCTCAGATGACACGCGGGACCTGGTCTCATTTGGTGCTGCAGAGAATGAAGTGGATGACAACGATGCTATGTCGACTGCAGCCTCTGTTCACCAGTTACCTAAATGGTCCACCTGCCCCCGGCCCCGATTGATGAAGAGCTGGTGAAGATCCTGTCTGAGGCTGTACAGGATTTGGGTCTTGATTGGTAGCCCCCTGTGCAACCAGCCAAGAACAGGTTGGACATGCAGTATTTGCAGTTGGGCCACCAGATTGCCGCCCCCCAGAGACCCGCTCCCTTGTTCCCTGAGGTCCACGAGGTGATCTTGCAGTCTTGGCGCTCCCTCTATTCAGCCCGAGCCCAAGTCGCGGGATTGTGTATACCGCTGGGGTAATACTAAGCCGCCGCCCATGGAAAAAGCAGTTGCATCTTTGTCCGTCTGCATGTGGGTGGAAATCTGCGCGATCGCTTCCATTGAAGCCGTACAGCCGACCAAGAAACACCGATTCACACTACGGCCGTCTCCAGGCTTTCCAAGCCAAAATGCTGCAAACACTGGATAAGGAGGGGCCAGACTCTGCCGCCTTCAAAAAGCTGCATTCGGCCACTGACTTGGCACTCAGAGCCATGAAGAAGATGGCCCAGTCAAAGGCGAATGAGCCATTTCCTGCACCTCCACCATGTTCCAGATCTTCTTTTTTGCAGCGTTCAAAAAGGTGTGGAAGACTGCCGCCTACTCCTCCTTTGGGAGCAAGGGTGGACCCAGAGCCAGCCATGAGACCAAAAGTGAGGCATTTCCGGTACCAGAAGAAAATGGGACCCCATCCTTCCAGTGTTGTGCCAGATCCACAGCAGCATTCTTGACTGGGGTGGTCTGAGGGGGAAGTGGCCGCCCGAACAGACGTATGACGAGCTGCTTCACAAGAGAGTTCAACGAGCCGCCCTGGATGCTTCACGGGATGCTTCAACCCCTCTCTCTCTACTTGGACACATGCCGCGTGCTTCCAGGTGTGTCAAAATGGGTGCTGAACACGTTCTCAAGCAGGTGTACGCTTTAGTTTGCATGCAGACCACCCCACTTCAGCAGCGTGATGATGTCAGATGTGCAGGACAGGGATGCACTGGGTTTGCAGGCAGAAATTCGTTCTCTCCTTGCAAAATAGGCAATAGAAGTTCCACCAGAGAATGTATGGCCTTTACAGTCACTACTTCCTAGTCTCCAAAAAGTGTGGGGGTCTTTGGCCTATTGTGGAGTTGAGACCACTAAACCGTGCGCTGGCGAAGCGCTCATTCAAAATGATAACAGTGAAACAGATCCTCACGCACATTCTGCCAGGGGACTGGTTTATCTCAGTGGACCTAAAATATGTCTATTTTCACATCCAAATAGCCTTGTCACAGGCACTTTCTGAGATTCACGTTCAAAGACAGAGCTTATCAAATCAAAGTTCTGCCCTTTGGCTTGGCGTTGGCTCCAAGAACTTTTACGAAGTGTATCAACACAGCGCTTTCCCCGCTCAGACAGAGTGGAATTCGCATCCTGAATTATCTGGATGACTGGCCAGTTATAGCCCAGTCGCAGGACCACAAATGTCAGCTTCTAGAACATCTGAATCATGTAGGACTGATGATCAATGCAACATTTTTGGCAGGAAATATAAAGTTTTGAAAGCAAATGCAGTTTCATGGAGGAATTTTAGAATGGAAGAGTTTTACAAACGAATGCAAAGTTTGTCAGGGGAACAAAACATCTGCAATACAGAGCAAAAGTTTGCACTGTATTGCAAATGATTTGTTCCCCTGTCAAAATTTGTGAGAAACAAACCATCTGAGAAATAACAAAATTTTACAAGCAAATGCAACATTTCTTAGGGAAATTCAAGAGTTTTACGACTAAATGCAACGTTTTTTTGGAGGAATTAAAAGTTTTGCGAGAGAACACAAAAGTCTTGCAAGGAACAGTCTAGATTCAATGGAGAATACTAGAGTTTTGTGAGCAACTGCAAAGTCTCTAGGGGGAAAACAAAAAATTTTATGAGCGAAAGCAAAGTTTTTCAAGAAAACGAAAATTGAAAATCAGCTGCACTGTGTGAATAATGACATGATTATATCAGATTGAGTTAGAATGTATCAGCCTGCGACATTCTAGGTTTACAACAGAACTTTGTATTAAACAAAGTTCGTTGGGTGAACACAAAACTTTGTGAGAGAGCAAAATTTTGTGAGCAACGCAACATTTTTAGCAGTTTCAAAAGGGAATTCAAGATTTTTACGTGCGGATACAAAGTTTGTCAGGGGAACGAAACATTTGCAATACGGTGCAAACTTTTTCGAGTGTTTGCAAAGCTTCTCTGGGAATGCAAAACTTTTGAGAAAGCACAAAATTTTGCAAGCAAATGCAACATTTTTAGAGTGAATTCAAGAGGTTTACAACAAATGCAAAGTTAGTCGGGGGGAAACAGAACATTTGAGAGAGAGCAAAGGTTTTGCGAGTGAATGCAAAGATTCATGGGGAAATGCAAAAAGTTTTGCAAGCCAAGAGAAAGTATCATTTTTCTTCCCATCTAATTATTTGCCGATCCCCATGGGGCACCATAGAAAAATACCATAATATAAAGTTACTCATAGCGTTATTTACAAGTTCAGTACATAGGCTTAAGCTTTTAATATAGATATCATATTAAGTATAGGTTTTCAATATTTAGATATAACCAAAACTATGTCCATGTCTTTTTAACTAAGAGCTTATGAACTAAACATCAGCATTACTGTACGTCTACACAGCAGTTCTTATCATGATTGGCAAATCTCTGCCACACAACTGGCCACTCCAAGCACATTTTCTGCTGTCATTATAAAAAGAATGTGTGCGTGTTTGCAATGCTCGGGGTAATTTTCCATTTTGGTGTGTGTGCGGCATTAGTAGATGTGTGTATGTGTGTGTCAGTAAAAACAATGAGTACACAGTCCTTTGTGGCCACACCCCCAGACCCGGACACTGCAGCAGCCAATCAGAGAGCAGCGTCAGAAGGAGGCTGACCTCCTCCACTCACCTCAGAGCACTGCCATGTACTGTTAGAGTGCTACATACAGCTCATTTGAGACAAGTCCTATGATAGCATATGAAAACAATACATCAAAAAAGAGATTTGTGTAGTGCAGCAACAACATGGCATTCTGGGAAAGTCAAGAACTCTGACATACATTAAATCACCATCAAGGGAACCTCACACTGATTCTGTCCTTAAGTTACAGTATATTTATAGTCACGGAAGGGCTTTTCTATCTATAACGCACCCAAACAAACACGCCGTCCCTCCCAAACACACTCAAACTCAACACACACATGCCAGCGACGCTCCTCCACAGGTACTCACAAGCGGCTGCAGTGAAAAGCGCAGGGTCTTTGCACTTGGACGCCCAGAGCCTCCATCTTTATTTGGTGTGCTGAAGGTGCACTGCACGCCCTTGGACAGCTCTGAGAGTCACGCTGCTCTGGCTGCGCTGTATGGGAGCGTGTCAAAAGGGGAGGCACCGACAGCCAATCCGTACACAGAGGAAATGCAGCGCTCGTCACACACGAGCCCACAGCGCTGAACACACCGCACCGCTGCACATGTGAGGAATGACGCACAGGAGAGCAAATCTCATGAAAACTGTCCAGACTATTTCCGGACCAGTACGATTTTTTTTTTTTTTTTTTTTGCACTGACACTGCATTTTGGGTACATTTTCCTCCAAATGATCATTACCATAATAACTTTTAAAGCAGCATTTTTTAAAATTTATTAAATTTTATTGGACAATAATTTAAATGATAAAATATGCATACTTCTTGGTAGGATTTGTTTTATTTACTTTTGCAATTAAATTTTTTATTACTTTTTTTTATTTACTTTTGTTATTTTTGTCAAGTCTTTTAATAAAATGTAAATTACAATCAATAATTTATAGTAAATAATTCTAAGTATTAAATGTATAATAATTAATTACTACTGTAATACATACTATAATACTATCAAATTTCTATAATACAGTAATTTTTATCTTATTTTATGTATTTTTAAGTTTTACTGTACTGTACTACATTAATTTATTTAATTTAATATTACACATTTACTGTAAATATTTACACATTTACTGTAAATATAATTTATAAACTGTAAATTCTAATCAATAATTTATAGTAAATAATTGTATTACATGTATAAAAAATAATTACTACTGTAATGCATTATATAATACTATACAATTTTTATAATACAGTAATTTTAAATACATTTTATGTATTTAATAGTTTTACTGTATTACATGCCGTTCATTTTATTATAAGTATAACATAATTTATAAAATGCAAATTACAATCCATAATTCTATAGTAAACAACTATAAGTATTACATGTATAATGAATAATTCCTACTGTAATACACTCTAAAGTACTATGATGTTTCTATAATAATCATTTTTACCCTATTTTGTTATATTTAATATTTTTTTTAATAATATATTTATTTTATTAATCTATAGTAAAAAATTATAAGTATTACATGCATAATAAATAATTACTACTGTAATGCATTCTATAATACTACGATATTTCTATATTAAGTCAGTTTACCCTATTTTATGTATTATTTAATATTTTAACTGTATTACATGCCATTACTTTTTATTATCAGGTGAATCACCTTTGAAAATAATAGGAAATATAAAAAAATATATAAAATTGAACTTCCAAAATTAATAATAAAATAATTATGTCCTGTGATGGTTGCATATTTGCATACTAATTCATTTTTTATTAAAGTCTTTCAATCTGATTTCTACAATTTATATGAAATAATTATAATAATTATTACATTTATGATAAAAAATAAATCTTTTATATTATATATATATATATATATATATATATATAGATATATATATATATATACTGTATTAAATGGGATTCATTTTTTATTTTAGATGTTCTACTGTATTAAATGAGTGTATTAAATGTTTTGATTTGTTTGAAAATATTGCCTTTAAAGATAATAGGAAATTATTAATTATTTAATTATTCTAAATATTAATTTGTAAAGATATAAAGAACAGACTTTGTTTACGTCATACAATGTATAAATTTATTCAATATATGTGAGTGTATTTTGGTTCTGAAGTCAAATACGGCCAAATATGGGCATGTTTTCACGAGATTCATTATGAAACATGACATGATAACATGATTTTGACAATTTCGCCTTTATAATGACTAATAACATTGTGACATTGTCAAAAGTGGGTCAGATGTGGGTCATGTTTACACTCATGACACTGCAGTGGTTTTGCAGCCCTGTTTCTCGACATGTTTCTGAGGGGGTTTTTTTTGAGGACATGTACACTAGAGGGCGCTTCCTCTGTCATGTTTCACCTTCACAGTCACCTTCTGTGAGAGACGCGGGTCATTACAGGTGGAGTGGGCAGGAGGAGGAGGAGCGGGACAGGTGCAGCTGCCAACTCTCTGCAAACTCGCACACACTCGTGCTCGCGCTCTCTCTCTCCTGGCAAACAGTGTTGTGTTAATTATAACAAAGCATGTTAGAGAGCACACTTTCCTTTCACAGCTCGACAGGCCTCCACCACACACACACACACAAGTGTAAAGACGCATACAAGATTCTGGCTCTGTTCAGAATGAATGCTCGCACAATGCATACTTAAGGGGTTCCTCAGAAATGCCTAAAGGGGTAAAAACCATCATTCCAACAAAGCATTACTGCTAAATCTAGATTCAAAATGTCAACTAGAAGAATTTAAAATACAGTTAAATATATGTTTTCCAGAATGCAGATTAATATTATATGCAACTATTACAGAAGGTTCAAACATTCACTGATGCTTCAGAAGGAAACACAATGCATTAAGAGCCAGAGGGTGAAAACTTTTGGAATTTAAAGATTAGGGTAAATTTAACTTATTTTGTCTTCTGGGAAACATGTAAGTATCTTCTGTAGACTCTGAAGGGCAGTACTAAATTAAAAAATATGATACTTAGGCAAAATAAGAAAAAATGTACACATCTTCATTCTGTTCAAAAGTTTTCACCCCCTTGGCCCTTAATGCATTGTTTTACCTCCTGGAGCATCAGTGAGCTTCTGAACCTCCTGTAATAGTTGCATATGAGTCCCTCAGTTGTCCTAAGTGTAAAAAGATGGATCTCAAAATCATACAGTCGTTGTTATAAACCCTCGGAAAGGGTTCAAATACACAAAAATGCTGAAAAACCAAAGAAATGCTGAAAACCAAGGAAAAACAAGGGACTCATGAACAACTATCACTAAACAAAAAAACACAGCTGTGGATCATTCAGGTAACAACACAGTATTAAGAATAAAGGGAACGTAAACTTTTAAACGGGTGTTTTTTATATATTTTATATATATTTAGCTAACTCTTGTGGACTATATGTAAACATCTTTAATGTGAAATATCTTATTGAGGTCAGTACTAAATAAACAATAACATGCATTTTGTATGATCCCTCTTATCTTGGTGAAATAATTAACATTTTTAATGATTCTGAAAGGGGGATGTAAACTTTTGACCTCAAATGTATATACAAAACAGACACCACACACACACTACTGTATACTGTATATTTGCATTATACTATATTGTCATATTATGTCAATATTTATTATGTCTGCATTTATTTATTCATTAATTCTTTCCTGCCTTCTTCTATTTTGCCAATCTTGACTTGCTAAACAGTCTTTTGCTGTTTTTTAAAACAATGACATTAAAATTCTTTTGTATTCTATTCTATTCATAACACTTTTACCCACATATATTTTAACAAAAACATTGTAGTGCATAACAAATGTGAAGACGTTTCTGAGTGATGACTCTAATGGTACTGTTGCTTCAGTTGTTATGGATAACAAAAATAATGTTGTTGTTTTTTTCAATCATAAAAGATTAATTTACGCCAGGCTGTTAAATTATGTGAAATAAAAAAAAAAAAAAAAAAAAACTTTTAGCAGTCCAATTAAATGTGTCAATACACAGATGTTATGTTGACAGGGTTAAAAACTAATTTGAAATAAAATTAACATTACCTGAAATTAGAGCTGTCAATCGATTAAAAAAATTAGCTAAGTAATCACACTTTTCACACATTTTTTTTCTGAAATTAATTGTGATTAATTACAATTAATCTCACATAAATTCATGTTTTTAAATATACTTTTATATTGCCATAATTTCACATTCAATCTTCATGTTAATGTAGAAATAACATAAGGACAGTGTATTTTTAATATTTGTTAAATATTTTTTATGACTGAAGGTATGACTGAAGGTATCACTGATACCAGTATTATTATTATTACCAGTATTATTGATTTCCTCTTTTTCTATGGTTTCAAGGGCGTAGTGCTGAAAGCCTGTTGTTATTGTTAGAATGGTCACAGATCAGCGATCACCACATAAAACTGATCGTGCAGACCAAACCGTAAGTCATAGAGACTTGAAACTTGGAGGGATGGTAGTACTCACACCGCCTACAATGTGACCAAGTCTCACCCCAATCGGCCTGACGGCAGAGGCACTACAGCAAACAAAATTACAAAATCGCTCATAACTCCCAAACCGTCAGTCGCAGGCTCAAGTGTCTTATGTCGTTTCAATCCTTGGCTCACGCCGGAAAAATGCACACCTCAGGTGAAATTTTTAGGTATTTCGCATTTTTTGAAAAACTTTTGCAAACTAATCCTAGGTTTTTTGCCCAATCGGAACCAAACCCGTGCAGAAAGATTCTCTGGACAGTGAACATCAATAATTATCATAAAAGTTTCAACTCACCATCATATAGGGAAGCCAAAACATTCAAAAGGGGCAGGGCCACTTTTAGTAAAATGCCTATAACTCCTGAACGGAATGAGATATTTCCACCAAACTCAGAACACTTATGTAAGAGCTCAATCTGATATTACAGGAAAAAAAATTGCAGAGCTTGGCCACTTGGTGGTACTGTAAGAGGGAAAAAAACATAAAAATGGTTATAACTGCTCAACCATTTGTCCTATAAACATGAAAATCTGTGTGCACGGTCTTGGTCCAAAGTACCACAAGTGAGTAAAGGTATTTGCGTATCTTAAAAAAACATGGGCGCCACTGGCCGACAAAATTTAATCACTTGTTAGACAGCTAACAGAGGCCGATCGGAACGAAACTCGGTGGGCCCGTTTAACTCACAGCCCTAAAGATCTGAGAGAAATTTGAAAGAAATCTGCCACTGTGGGGCGATATCGCATTTTTCAAGGGTGTAAATGATTGTACATTGTGCGGTTTTTCCCACATACGTGTGATATTCATATTATACGACAGAACTCCTCGTTCTGGACAACTTTGCCTCTAGAACCACAGCTGGCAATTAAACCGTTTGTTAAATGATTGAGAAGATGTAAAAAACCTACTTTTGCGAACTAGTCCTAGGTTTTTTTGCTCAATCTGGAAAAAAATACTGCGGTACAGTTCTCTAGACTCTCTAGGCCAATAATTATCCAAAAAATGTTGAAATTTATCTTTTGGGAGGTCATAACGTCATTGTTTAGCAAACGACCCAAAATCCAAAAAGCCTAAAGGAAAACCCAAAACTTCACGAAACCTGCTGAGCACATGTGACCGGTGATTAAACAAGCATACAACATTTTTAGGGAGCTCAAACCAAAGCTGGTGCTATGACAGTCATAAACGTTAAACAATATAATAGGCAAATTACATGTATTTGCCAAAAATGCTTTTTTAAATCATTGATTTAGGTGGTTACAGGCTTGCTGAATAATGTCTTTTTTCACATATGCTTAAATGTTTTAAAGTGCTTGAAACCCCCTTTTTTGTTGTTCTTCGATAAACAGACATCACAGCAACTGGCTTATTAGCATATTTGGCTGCTATTACTTTAAGAGCTGCTGCTGCTGAACGTGACGCGGATCTGACACGCATACTCGTAGTTTCATTTATATTTCAATATAAAATAGGGTTGGGCAATGTCTACCAAATTGGCAGCGACTATGTCTATAGTGAAACATTGCGATGGTAGGGAAATCTCGAAAGTGAAAGTAAAATGCAATTGTGCATACAAAAGCAGTTTCAATGTCCCACATATTAATAGTGGCTCCCTGATGCCCGCAATTTATATATCGTATAATTACCCAACAATATAACTGCGAGAGAAAGTACTGAAATATATTTTCTTCCCACCTCTTATTTATTCCTTTTGGGGTTGTGTAGCACACATCTTTTTCTTTCCGAACATGGTATCATCATTTTCTTTTGTGATGTTTATCAGCCATCTGTGACTATCATCAAGAACGCTGTTAAACTGGAAAAATTAATCGCCTGCATCAACGCACTAATTTTGACAGCACTACCTGATATATATATATAAGAGTTCAGATGCAAAACCAGCTAAATCTATCTGACGCCTTTCTTTAAAAAGTGCCTACAATACTATATCAGTGACACTAAAATAACTCAGTGTTAGCGTTTTGCCAGAATGCTATGCCAAACATAGCCTTTGTTTCAGAAGTACTGCAAATCACAGTGACTAAAATGGATCTTTTCCACACAAATGTAATTTCTGTGAAAAAGTCAAATGGTTTTGCTGTTCAACAAGTGAAATAAACGTTAAAGAGGAAGAAGCTTGTTTCAGTAATGTTTACAGTCTGTTGTCAGCGTCACAGCTGATATATAGTGGGGCTCTTTGTTGTAATATTTACAGGATGGGTGGGGAGCACTTCATTCGATTTGTTGCCTCCCATTGCCATAATTAAGTTTTATTCATTCTCTCCTCACTTGTTTGCTGGGCTTGAACTCTCTCTTTCAGCTCAGGCTCTACTGAGGCCTAGACAACACACAAGCTGAGAAAACACGCAACTAATAACTCACCTGTGATACTGGACAGTACTGAAATACACTTTTGATCTTATTTTCATCTTCACAGTCTCATTTTCAATTACGTCAAATGCAAGTGTGCCATGTGAAGGTCCTAAATTGACCTATTTTGAAATGTATGGGCGGAACATAAAATATCTACAGTAGCCAGTCTATTCAACAAGCACTGGTTGACATATGATTTTTAACTGCCAATATAACATCATAGTACAAAATGTTTGCAATACAGTTTTTTCTTCCTGAGCATAAAACAGGCAGAACTTGATTTTATTTTTAACAATAAGCCTTGGTGACCTCAGCTGAAAAGCTGTTTCAGAAGTGAATAAAGTTATTATATTTTGATTAAATATTACGATTACATTTTTTTAAAAATATGGAATAATGTGCACATATGAACTATTCACAATAAAACCACAAGCATTTCATTTGATTCGCTATTATTTAATGTACAGAATTATTATAGAATTATTTATATACTGCTCTAATATTTATTAACTTTAAATTATCTTTTATTTTAATATTTTCAGTTTCCATTTTGATTTTAGTTTAAGTTTCAGTAATTATTATTATTATTTTTTTTTTTTTTTTCGTTTATATATATATATATATATATATATATATATTTTTTTTTTTTTTTTTTTTTGGTTAGTTCCAAAATTTTTACGTTTTTTATTGTTGTTTTTTAGTTTAAGATGTAATATGTCCTGTTATATTAATTTGTAATTTATTTTTTTTAATATTATTATTTAACTTATTTATTTTTTGATAGTTTTAGTTAATGACACTAATCAGTATATTAGTTTGTTCTTATACAATATTGTATACAGTATTTACAATAATGGTAACAGTTTACAATAAGGTTCATTAGTTAACATGAACTAAGAATGAACAATAATTAATAATCTAAGTTAATGTTCATTTCAGCATTTACTAATGCATTATTAAAATCACAAGTTTTGGTTAACATTAGTTAATGCACTGTGAACACAAACAAACAATGAACAATTGTATTTTTATTAACTAACATAAACAGAAATTAGTAAATAGAGTAATAAATGTATTGTCCTTTGTTTGTTCATATTAGTTAATACATTTACACACTTTAAAAAGTGGCACCTCACTGTAAAGTGTTACCACAATATTTCATTCATTATAAAATTACAAACTAAAATCTGTTTGTTATCAATAGATTTTTGAAATGAAATAAGGAGGAAGTAGGTCTAACTAGTCCAGGCCTAACTAAGCTTGATTAATTATTGGATCAGTGCAATAATCTTAAATGACTCAAATCATTGGTCTATCAGTGCTGCAAAGCTTTAGTACATTTACAAAGGTTTATATAGTGCATGAAATTCAAATGTACTGTAAGAACAAACTTTGAGCCCAAGCCAATCGAAAATCTACATCAAACAGTTAGCTTTAGCATCTCTATTGGAAACAGGCACAATATTTGTTCAAAAGCAAATACAAACATTTCTTTGTTACACTAATCTGTACATCTCAGATCTAGAGTCTATAAACGAACAGACTGAAGTCCTACCTCTGGGCTCGTGTCATTTACCACAAGTCTTCCTCTTCACTCCGCTTAGCGACTGCTCTTCTGTTCACACTGCATTTATGCTCCACGTCTAATGATACCGACGTGACTCAATCGACTCTTCTCTGTATTTGTCTTCACTCACTCAACACTCAACTTTTATCAGCTCTGCTGGAAACACTGACACACTCACACTTCACAGAAGGAGGTGACAAGGAGGAAACATTTCGGGTAACCGCAACCACAGAATTTATCTAATTTACTGCAGTTCTCTGCAATGATTTGCTGATTTGTCATCAGGTATTTTAAGCTTCTGCTACTGAGTATTTTAAAGCGTTATGATAATCAATTATTTTTGGTATTTGTTTATTTAAATGATCTTTACAAAATAAACTGTTCTGTTTAAATGTTGCACAATTTCTCCCATTACACTGATGATTTAACCCTTTAGCTGTCATCGTCCCCCTGTTTGACGCCTAAGTTTACTTCACCGTATTACAAATAAATCCTAATCTAATTATGACAAACTATACATCACTGGAAAGGTCTAAGAAATTATGTAGGAAAAGTAATAGATCTGAGCTCTGACCTTTGTCACAAAAGACTTTCTTCATTGCCTATTTCCCTATCACGCTTTAGATATCATAAGAAATGATCAGTTCAAAACTTAAAATCTCAAAATTCATCCTTTGAAAGGCATTTTAAAATCAGACATTGCATTACCATGGAACATGCACATCAAAATCATATTACAAAATGTTTTTATTCATGAATTATAAATATTTAAGTCTGGATAGTGCATTTTTATGTCTGTTTTCAAAAATGGGAGTGACAGTTAAAGGGTTAATGAAATGCTCAGTAATTGCTTTTATTTTAAAGGGACCGTTCACCCAAAAATTCTGTCACCATTTATTCACTTTCACGTTGTTCCAAACCTGTATGAGGTTCTATCATTGGTTGAAAACAAAAGAAGATATTCTGAATAATGTGTAATTCAATTTGCAAATGGCATTTACATCGTCCTATAACTTATAATTACAACTTGTAAATTCAAACTTTTCAGAGGGCTTCCACTGAAACACACAAAATCGCAGCAGCTTCAACAAAAAATGTAGTTTATAATCATCTCTTTATATTTCTTTATTTAATCATTTCCATAACCATTTATTAAAGGAGAAGTCCACTTCCAGAACAACAATTTCCAGATAATTTACTCACCCCCTTGTCATCCATGATGTTCATGTCTTTATTTCTTCAGTCATAAAGAAATTATTGTTTTTTGAGGAAAACATTTCAGGATTTTTCTCCATATAGTGGACTTAAATGGTGCCCCAGATTTTGAACTTCCAAAATGTAGTTTAAATGCAGCTTCAAAGGGCTCTAAACAATTCCAGCCAAGGAAGAAGGGTCTTTGTATACTTTTTAAGCACAAAAGCTTGTGTAGCACAGGCTCTGAGATTCCTGCTCCGTTGGCAATGGTTGCCATTTTCCACACATGCACCACCATGTCTTGTTTGAACGTGGTCTGCCCAAAGCTTGAGAGACTTGTGTCACTGCAGCAGTCACCTCTCTCTGTCTAAGTTCATTGTCTGTGTACTCCGGCTCAAAAAGGTAGGGTATGATGCAAAACTCATCTCATTTTTTCCTACAACGTCAGAATCGTCTGACATTGTTGTACCTTTTTGTTTGTAAACAGCATTTGACTTGCTTGCACTTCATTAGTCTTTGCACGTTCACTTTGTAAACACTGGGTCTGTGGTTCTGTCTACATTCCGTGTGACCTTTCGACATGATTCAATAGTATGTAGCGTCGTGGACGCGCATCCCAGAGCTAGTGTTACATGAGCTTTTGTGCTTAAAAAGTTTACAAATTTAATTTTTCAAAAAAATTACTGATCGTTTTGCTAAATAAGACCCTTCTTCCATGGCTGGGATTGTTTAGAGCCTTTTGAAGCTGCATTTAAACTACATTTTGGAAGTTCAAAATCGGGGCACCTTTGAAGTCCACTATATGGAGAAAAATCCTGAAATGTTCTCCTCAGAAACCATAATTTCTTTACGACTGAAGACAGAAAGACATGAACATCTTGGATGACAAGGGGGTAAGTAAATTATTTGTAAATTGTTGGTCTGGAACTGGACTTCTTTAATGTCTTAATAATACAAGAATATTCTGAAAATAAAAAAGACATACAGTTTAATTTAAGTAGCACACAATTGGATGACTATTTAATCTCTAATGTCCTGCTAAATAAGTTAAACTACTTCTGAACTTAATTTACTGTTACTTGTGGTTTTGTCTATTGATTGATCAAAACTACACTTGACAGTGCGAGCATTTCACTAGCATTTGCGACTAAAAATAGATGTGCGCAAACTGTAAAATGTGTTTAGGAGCATTTGTGCGAACAACAAAAGTGCCACTGTGTCCTTAAAAAGCCTTAAAAATTAAGTTTTATGAAATTAAAGGCCATAAAAAGTCTTAACTAACTTAAATGGTATAACAAATGTCTTAATTATCATTTAAAGAGGTCTTATATTTGGGGATGGAAAAACAAGAGGAACAAAAGAGTCTTATGTTATTATTTAACTTAACTATTAGCTTAAAAAATTATTTTATGAAAAATAAAATGAGCATTTCAAAGTAAAACCTAGCACTTCTGCTGGTTCTACAGGTTTGCACTTTCAGAGCATTTTACAATCAACAAATATTTCACATTTTAGCCAATAGATTGGTTATGATCTACTGTTGATAAATTATGACAGTGCTTACTTTATGGTGTTTATGTTATAATATGTTGTCAGAGTGCATATTTGATCTCCCTCCTCTGTTCATAAATATATATAGGTAGATAGTCGCAGCGTGGCGATATATAGCCATATCTCAAGTCTACTCCTGTGATATTGCATTTATACAACAGGAGTGTGTAAATACATAAACAAAATATCAACTGTGTCTTTTAAAGTCCTCTTCTGTGTGAACTACTTCCTTCCACCACAAATTCAAATCTCAGTTTGAGAGTTGAACAGCTGAGCCCAAGCCTCCATTACTAATTCAAAAACATTGCTTTATAACTAGTCTCTCTTGTTGAAACTAAAAATAACTTCCGCTTATAGCCTTTACAATTTTTCAATGTAGAAGTCTTTACTGCTGGCTCACTCATAAAAACAGTCTCTTGTCGCCATCCAATGGTGGAACAATGTAGCTAAAATCACCATCATGAACACGTTTCTCAATACTAAACACTATTATTAAATATATTATTTATCTAAAATATTGTTTACATAAAATATTATTTATTGAATAATAATATTCAATAAACAAACAACAAAAACAGCCTTCAAAAGCTAGGCAATAGGGCTGCACGATAAATCGAAATAAAATCGAGATTAATCAAAAGCTGCGATTGTCGTGTGTATCTTTCAGTAAAGCTCGGTTCTGTGATCAGCAGTAAATCTCTATCCGAAGGCCAGAGGGAAAAATAATACGCCCAAAGAAAACACGATCGCTGCAGCTGA
The DNA here is from genome assembly GCF_022985175.1 of Labeo rohita. NCBI lineage: Eukaryota > Metazoa > Chordata > Actinopteri > Cypriniformes > Cyprinidae > Labeo > Labeo rohita. The sequence continues at coordinate 27,900,789 of NC_066891.1, forward strand.
ATAAACAGACGATTTAACTGCTTTCATTGAATGATTCATTGACTAATAAACACATGGCTATGACAATGTATGGTTTATCTGAGGTCTTCTTATTATAATTTTCCAGTACAGTATATAATGATGCAATGCCTTTATCACTGCTTAGAATACTATGAATACTATTCGTGCCTTATTCTGTGTAAAAAGCCACATCATCTCACAGAGAACACTCGACTGACGTTATGAAGCGAGTTTGGAGTAAAAACATGTTATTAAATGTGGCATTTTCACGTGCTTTCAGATGTAGCAACATTTCTACACAGAGCCATAGTTCAATGAGAAGCTACGCAAACAGCTGTCATTATCACAAACGATTTCTTTCGATTTCATAATAGTGCGATTAAATCATCTGCGATAATGAACGCAATATCACATAGCTTTTCAGTGAACTAAGGCTCTGTGTACTAAATGCTGCTCCATCTGAAAGCACCTGCTGGAGATTTACTACTGATTACACAACCGGCTTCACTAAAAAAATGTGACCCTGGACCACAAAATCAGTCTTAAGTTGCTGGGGTATATTTGTAGCAATAGCCAAAAATACATTGTATGTGTCAAAATGATTGATTTTTCTTTTATTAAAGTAAAAATCATGTTCCATTAAAATATTTTGTCAAATTCCTACTGTGAATATATCAAAACTTCGTTTTTGATTAGTAATATACATTGCTAAGAGCTTCATTTGGACAACTTCAAGTGCGTTTTTCTCAGTATTTGGATTTTTTTGCACCCTCAGATTCCATATATTGAAATAGCTGTATCTCGGCCAAATATTGTTCTATCCTAACAAACCATACATCAGTGGAAATCTTATATATTCAGCTGTCTGATGATGTATAAATCTCAGTTTTGAAAAATGGACCCTTATGACTGGGTTTGTGGTCCAGGGTCACAAATGTGCATGACAATCGTCTTTGATTAATCGTGCAGCCCTACTAGGCAATTCACTCAAAAGTACAAAGGCAGCGCTCTGATATACAGCACTGGATTTACATAAACATATTGAAATTTTGACAAAACGATTTGCTCTGCAACAAATAATAGATAATTGACTGCCTATTAGATTTTCCCCAAAGAAATTATATTTCATGTTTAACCACTATAGAGACATCAGAGCCAGCGGTAAATTCCAGAAGATATGGCCAAGGTAAGGCGCACTCGGGCGGGTTCATGAGCACTGAACGCCTGCTGATGCCCTGGAGCTCACATGTCCGAAAACGTTGATGCAAATTTTCAAATAGACATAATCTTTATTAACAAACTGCATATTTGAACTATAAACAACTACATTCTGTGACAAAAAAACAACATAAAATGATATAGGATTTGGGCATCCACCATGACACTCGCTGTAAGAAGTACCGCAGGCGGAGTGATACAATTACAAACTGTGAAACGACTGTTGAAGTTCTGCTGGACTCTAATATCATACTATAATTAGCCAATCAGATTCGAGGACCAGCTTCACGAAGAAAATCTGGCATACATGAATGCACCATCAAAATTTTATCTTAAAATATTTTTTTTATCTAACATAACATATATAAGCAACTTGATTACAGATGTTGTTCCTGTTATATGTCACATTTAACAGCCCAGTGTGGCCTGAGAAACAGTTACAGCATAGAGCACTAATTCATCATTCAAAATTATTATCAATTTATTAATATTTTTAATTTTAAAAAAAGACATTCGACCTAACATTCATAAAAACCTAGCATTCAGTCATGTGGTAGTATAAAACACATACTAAAGACCAGTATATGCTTCTATACGACCACAATAATACTCTAGTAATAATAGTAATACTCTAGTAATAGTACGCTGTTTACATGCTGTACACATGGTGTTTACATCTCGCAAGAGGCTCTAGTTCAGATTTCCCTACACTTGCAAAAGGTCCCTGATCTTCTGCGTGTCCCATAACCCAGATGACACAACACTGATTTCACAAGCGCATGCTGCATCTCACGCCACCAAAAAAAAATCAGAAATGCAGAATATATCTTGCCTGAAGCCTGTTTTACTTTCTCTATCTCTATTGGCAAATATGTTTCTGTAATGTGCTTTTTGCAAGTAAACTGGTCTTGTTTTAAGGATGACTACAATATATTTACTAGAAATATTGTAGACTATTAGTCTGCTTCCTGTATTTTGTGGAATATGTTACACTGACTCAGTCCGCTCATCCTGTGTTAGGAAATGTATGCTTACTAATGTTTTAAAGCTACATTACCGTTCAAAAGTTTGGGGTTAGGAAGATTTTTTAATGTTATAAATAAAAAGTTTCTACTTGTAGTATAAATAAAGTCCCTTCTGCTCACCAATGCTGCATTTATTTAATGATCAAAAATACAGTAAAAAATTGTTAAATATTCTTACAATTTAAAATAGCTGTTTATTTTGTGTATATTTTGTAAAACATAGTTTATTCCTGTGATGTAAAGCTGAATTTTCAGCATAATTACTCCATGCTGATCTGATTCTCAGGAAACATTACTGTCAATGCTAAAAAAAGTTGTGCTTCTTTATTTATTTTATTGTATTTTGAATTAAAGGTGAAAAGAACAGCATTTATTTTTGTAATAGAACATGAATGAATGCGTCTTTGCTAAATAAAAGTATAATTTCTTTCCCCAGGGAAACTAGATAACAAATAAAATTTGCACACCATAAGGGAGGTTCATATGAATGCACGTTTGAATGTTCACGCCTGAATCTTTTTTGGGAATTTTGGGAGGGTCAAAAAAAAAACAGGAACTCTTGAAATCTGACTAAGGAGTTGCGCTGATGACCACCTAAAAATACACTCCACCGTTCCGGTGTCTTGCATCAAACTCCCAACCGCAGTGGCCTTGTAATCAACAAAGCTATGAAAAATCGAACCAGCTTGCAAGTCCTTATCTGTTATCATGCAACTAATCAACCGCTGAGAACAATCATCTTCCGTCTCTCTCCTTATAAGAGCAGTAGTATGTCATTGTAATCAAAAAACAGTTTCATGAATGAAAATAGGAGCTTTTAAGAAAACAGAGGGTGTAAGGAGTGCTGGATTTCATCCAGTGAGGGAGTCAAGGATGTGAGGATGTTCTCGCTGACGGCCAGCATGGTACTTGACTGCAAACACCTGCTCCTGCCACTCAGCCTCCGGCTCTACTGCCAGATCAATATCAGAAGCGCAGAACTACCTCTGACATCTTGACACCAGCCTCAACTGCCAGCGGCTACAGGCTGCAATTCATGCCAGCCTCTTACAGCTCAAGGGCATGCAGCACTTCACTTGGTAATTGGGGATGTATCTAAATAAATTTTCTAAACATCTGAGAAAAATCCGTCTTTTTGTTGTATAATGATGCTCCATAATGCTGTGTGAAGAATTACTAGAAGCTCAGGTTATACATATTCTGTTTGCAACTAAATACAGCAACAAAATAGTGAACAGCTGCTAAATATAATAAAGTTAAAAAAAAAAAATAAATAGAAACAGGAAAAATTACTATTATTATACTATTACAATTATACTATTATACTATTTTTTTTGATAGAACTATGATTGTGATTTAAAATGCAAAAAAGCATATAAACAAATAAACAGAGGTTTGTGATTTTTTAGATTTTGTGATTATATACTAATATTGTGATTATATACTACTAATAATACTATAATCACTAATATTAGTGATTATATACTAATATATGATTATATACTACTACTAATAATAATAATTATAATAATAATAATTATTATTGTTATTATTATTATTATTATTATTATTCAATACTTATAATTATATTAATAATAATATTAACATAATATAATAATATTAAATTTTATTTATATAGCATCTGTCCATTGCTCAAGACCATATTTATTGTTATTATTAATAAATAAAAATATAAAAATTGCTAAATAAAAAACAAAATCAAAATATTACTATTGTAATATTTTACTATAAAATAAAAAATATATATTATAATTACATAAAATAATTATTTTAACTAAATTTAATAAACTAAAATTCATCTTCATTCGTTAGACCATCAAACAACTTACTTTGAAAGAAAATTGCAGCTTAAAGCTTTCCATTTGTTAATAAATCCTTCTCATTACAAGTATTAATCGCAATTACTTGCATACAAAATAAAAGTTTGCCTAATATATGTGTGTGTACTGTGTGTACTTATTATGTAAATACAAACACATTCATTTAAGAAATATTTACAAGTATATGTATTTATTCTAATTGTTATATAACTTATATTACGTGTATATATATATATATATATATATATATATATAGTACATAAATAACATATTTCTCTTAAATATGTACATTAATTTGTGTGTATTTACATTTACATAATAATTACACACAGTACACACACATATATTAGGCAAACTCAAACTTTTATTTTGTATGCGATTAGTCTCGATTAATTGTTTGACAGCCCTATTTACAAATGCATGGTAAAGCAATCCAGTCCAAAGCAATCCAACATTTTCTGCAGACTGAGTCGCTCTGAGCCTACAAACACTGGCAAATTATGAGCTGCTCATGTGTAAATACAGTGCCATGCTTCACTCTGAAACATACAGCGCTATATTTATTAAATTGCATGGCAGTTTGTGTGATTTGATAATTGCACTAAGCCATATCGTTTTATTTTGATTAGTCGAGCAGCCTTAGGAGAAAGTAAAATAGGTTTTAACCTGATAGATACTTTCTGTCTGTGCCAGAATGTGTTAATATTCAGCTAACTAAACATGTTGACAGTATGTATTTTTTTTTTGTTTTTATGTAATAAATGCATTCTCTTAACCCAGTTCATTACTGTAGGTGTGTCATTCATAGCTTCGTCTCCTGTAAAGTGTAAACATTGAGCCTTCCAGGCACCTTTGAGGTATCTAAGATCTGTCAATCATTCTAGCTCAACCAATAGTGAGAGTTTGGGGCGTGGCTACTGTAGCAAGCTGAGCCAAAGCGTGTTGAGGCAGTGTGAGATCTTGGGATCATGATGCGTTACATGAGGAAAAAATAATTTACAGAAGTGCAAGCCAAAGACCTGCGGAGCAAATGGGGTAAAACAAAGGTAAACTTTGGCAATATTTTTACAAGATGGAGTAACTTAATGAAATCTTTAGTTTTAACAAGATGCCAAACTTGAGGAGTTTCTTCTCGACAGGTAAGTCAGAGTTCAAGTTTTCTAAGCTGTCAAGACCCAGATAATAAAGTGGTACAATTTTCTAAGAACAAGAATAATCGTACAGGCATGATGCATGTAAGGGATCTTTGCAAAGGTTGCTTAAATATACTTAATTTTTGTAATTGTAATTAACACTAGTAGCACAGAAGCTGAATACTTCACTGTTAAAGTAAGTAAATTACAGTAGTAGTTGGACAGAGATGTTCAAACTTCAAAGCAGGGCTTGCAAAGCCGAAGTTGCCCAGGTATATGACCTTTGATTTGGCCCACCATGTCACATTTATTTGTTTTAACATTTTTTAGTTTATTTTTGCATTTAAAGACAATATAACTGAATTTGATTTTAAAATGTAATTTTAATATAATATAGTTGGATATAACACATTTTTATTACAATCAAACAATATCAGTGTAATATCTTGCATCCGGTTGTGATCCAACGCCCTCGTTATTACACTCAACATTTTAGCAGCAAACCAAAATAGCCCCCAAAATTTACCCACAGCATCTGAGGTATTAGCCTGCACTTCTATATTTATAATGTTAATTTTCACCTCATGGCGGCCAGAGCCGTCTGCCTCATCTAAATTAGGATCACACCGTCTGCCAATGAGAAGACTGTCATGGTGAAACAGTCTGGAAAACGCAGTTAGTGCTGATGAGGAAAAAAATTACTTTTCATTTGCATACCTTTGCATTCGTTTAATATACATGTAACATTTAAGGAGAACAACTTGTGCATCAACATTTAGAAAGCAACGCTGTCCAAAGTGTGTCTGCATGTGTATATCTATACACATGCAAACCTTTTTAAGAAAGATCTTAAAAAGCACATCAGCTAAAACACTTTACACAGCACGAGGAGTTGCACAAGCATCTATGAACATGAACAATGCATGATACAAGTCCAAAATGTCTAATTTAGTTCATAATTTATATAAAAAGCTGGCTGAAATCTCTTATCTGCCCAGAACAGTGTAAGAAGCATTCAAATAAAACACTTTGTCTACAAACTCTCACATCTTCAGCTCAGTTTTGACTATGAATTCATCTGTATGATAATTTTAGTGGTGTTTATATTTTATTAAAATAAAATATAAAATAAAATACATCAAGCACAACCATCACCAATAACTGCACATAATAATCTTCATAATCTTCAAGACTTCATAAATTTGTAAATACACAAAATGTCTGCCTCGTATGAAACACTCTGCAGGCTGCAATTTACCTGCATTAAAACACCTTCATTTCATTAAATAATAGAAATCATTAGGTAATTATTTTAGTTTAAAAAGGCTTGTAACTTGTAAAAAAAAATGTTTCACGTAGGTGAGACCAGGGATTGTTGTCACAACTGATATATTTCAGTAAAACTGTAAACTATAAGGTTTTGTGTCAAAAATATAAATGCATAAGTGTTTGTTTTTTCTAACAGTGATTTTATATGTTACAAATACACACTCTTAAATTAGACTAATATTTATAATACGATAAAGTATAATGATTCAACTAAAAGATTCAGCTGTGTTCCCAGTTTAGTGTCAGGCTGAGGCAAGTCACGTGCTTTAATGTTAATATTTACAATAATAAATAAATAAAAATTACATTTTATTATATCATTTGTTAGCCAAACCTATTTATTTAATTGTTTATTTGTCTTTCTTTCTTTTACTTTTTCTTTTCTGTTTTCACTCACTGTCATTTCACTTATACAAAATATAATTTCAATCTAAAATATTCACCGGAATCAAAAGTGCGACAACTAATCCTCTGGATCTGCTGTATTTGTAACTGCAAAGAAAAACTTGACCTACAGATCTGCTTTACATAATGTTTATGAAAGTGATTAGAAAGTGTCGGCAAAGTTCAACAGACTTTTAAAAGAGTTTCACGAGTGAGGTCTGCATACAGACAGGCTACATGAGTAAATATTTGATGATGATGTTGTATCCTAAGGCGTTGTCTACTGTAACACCCATATGCGCTGCACGAAACGCGACGCAACTCCAGCGCGTCCATTATAATAAGCGCGGCTGTCAACACCGCTAAACGCTCCAGTTTGTCGCGTGCATGGAGACAGCGCAGCTGATTCTTATTAGAAACTAGCAAAACAACTAATAAGACATTAAAATAAATTCTTTGCCAGGCATATCACACTTTTAAAAACATGCAATAGAGAAAAGGCATTTCAGAGCTGTCAAACGCTCCATTCACTGACCTGTTTTTCAGCGGCTGACTCTTGAGCTCGTAATACGTTTTAGGCTCCTCGTGAAATTCCTCTCCGACTTCAAAGTCGGGCACGATCCCCGATTCCGACTGCATTTTCAAAGTTGTCAACTTTCGTCAGCTCCCAGGTGGAAAATAATACGTCAGTTCAGAGCCGTACTCTCAGACGCACGAAGTGCCAGCCACCGTGATGTCAAGCTGTCAGTTCTCCGTGCGCTCCAGTAGTCCGCTAGTTTCGTTTTGTAGTCCGTTTGGAAGGCTGTCGAACGCAGCCAAATGAAGCGTGGAACTACAAGTCCCAGGAATGACGACAGTCTTGTGTCAGCATCTTTTCATTGGCTGGCAGTAAGAAAGGGGGCGTTACCCTAAGAACAGCAACGTTTTTGACTTTGGCTACAAATAACCGGTCGTTATCTAGCCTACATGCTATGGACAGTAACATTTGGTTCAGTTATCATGAAATATATGTTTTTTAGAATTTGTATTATTCTCCGCTGATAATTGTTGTGTGTGTGTGTGTGTGTTTAATAAACGGAGTTGCGCTATTATTTCACTCATTAGCCTGTACAATTTTGTAAACAGTACAATCAATGCCCACGCGGTGGCAGTATAATCAAATCAATTAAATACCACAGTCTTACTTCAACGCTATGATGCTGTCTTTTTCCCCAAATAAAAATTGCTGAGAATTATTGCTTAATTTTTACCAACTATTTGAACTAGTCTCTAATATTACTAATATTAGAGGTATTTGTTATTCTTCTGTCAAAATAAATAGATTGCAAAAATTAGTAGTAGTAGAGTAAGTAATAATTGCATAGTAGTTTAGTTTACAAACACTATTTCATTTGAAAGAAAGTGCATGATTACTGCACACCTTCTATATTTCTAAATATTTCTGGTCTTATATCAGCCTCATTATTCTACCTGATTCATTCATTCATTTTGCATATTAAATGTGTGCATAATTTGTAGCACAATTAAAAGTAAAAGTGTTCTTAAAGTGGTCAAATATAATTTCATTTTATTAAAGGATTACAGTGAGGCTCTATTATTGGACATCTATGTTGACACTCAGGGTGGAAATGAAGTAATCAAGAGGTTAGCCTCAACATTAAATTGTGACATTAGGCATTCAGCATTGTAATGTGACAGGTAATAGTTATTACCAGTTGCAATGAGTCACATTTGTACGGAAATGACTCTTGCAGTGACCTTCATGACCTTCAAAAGAGCTAATAATTCAGGAAACCTTTATGATAGCTCTTCATCAACTCACATGTCCAGTACAATTAAAATAAATAATTTGAATTTTTTTTTAATATATATTTTGGATTTTTCTATTTTTTTATTTTTTATTTAGTGCTGTCAAACCAATTAAATCACGATTAATTGCATCCGAAATAAAGGTTTTTGTTTACATAATATATGTGCGTCTACTACTGTGTATATTTATTGTGTAAATACAATTAAACACACATACAGCATATATTTTGAAAATATTTAACTGATATTTTATATAAATATTTGTCATATATCAGCATAACGTATTTTTCCTAAATACATGCATGAGTGTGTATTTATATATACATAATATATATGCACAGTAGTATACACATATATTATGTAAACAAAAACTTTTATTTTGGATGTGATTAACTGTTTGACACCACTACACTGTAAAAAATAAAAAAACACAATTTGTTGAGTCATCTTAAAATAATTTGTTACCCTGCTGCCTTAAAATTTTAAGTTCAGTCAACTAAAATAAGTTTAGTCAACTTGAAATGTTAAGTTGTACTAAGTAACAACTTAGATATTTGTGTTTGCTAAACTTAACAGATGGGTAAGTAACCCCGCTGCCTTAAAATTTTAAGTTGATTCAACTCAAATATCTAAGTTGTCACTTACTACAATTTAACATTTCAAGCTGAATAAACTTTTTTGAGTTGACTGAACTCAAAATTTTAAGGCAGCCAGGTTACAAATTATTTTAAGTTGACTCAACAAATTGTTTTTTACAGTGTAGTTTTAAAATTTTATCTGTTTACCTACATGTCATGTGACCATTAACCAACATCAGATAACTGTGCACATGCGAATGTGTTGTTTAATTATTGAAATGCTAAAATCATAATACCTTAGGGGTACTGTAAATACATTTTTAAATGGTTCAGCTGACAAAAAAAGTACTTTACTGCAATAAAAGGAACTATAGTCTGATCATATGTATTTTAAAATGTAATTTGATTACAAAGTACTTAGATTTTGGAATCGTATTATGTAATCCAGATTATATATAATCAATTGGTAGCCAGTGTTAAGAATCAATATTCTGAACAACTAAAACTTTGAATTTTTCAAATGTGAGTTCGTAAACTGTGTTTTCTGTATGATTACTCAACATCTTTTGACATGTGTCCTGCACTGAGTATATGATCACTTCAGTTCCTTACAACAGAGTCTTCGCTTAGAGATCCTCACTAAAGGCCAGACTATTTTATGTTTTTGACAATTGTTTGCTAATTTGTATGAATTCATATGATCTCATTTGTGCATTTTTGCAGGATCAGCAATTTTTCAGTTAAAGTCAGTTCATCGTTGATGCAGAGATGTCATTATCCATCTCAGTTCAGCTCTCTTCCAATAGTGTCTGTGGAATCAAGTCAACAATATTGCCAGAAATTAAGTGTCTCCAACTAAGCAAGCCAAAGGCGTCAGTGGCAAGGAACCAAAACTCCTTCAGTGACAGAAATGGAGAAAGAAACCTTGGAAGAAAGCAAGCCAGCTCTCCTCTGGCCAGACAAACCCAATTTTTTTGTACAATTCACATCATCATAACATTAATTTCAATTATGCAAGGGTTTCCCCAACTATGCTTGTCTGATTTTAGCTTCCAGTTGGAATAAGCATTGAGCTCCTCAATCATTGCAGATGGTGTTTGTGTGTTGTGGGTGGAGGGTGATGGGGAAGGGGGATCCCATGGGCATTTACACAGTGGGCACTGAGAAGATGCAAATAAACCAGGCCCTTTGTTCACATGTTTGGGATATTGTTGTTAAACCCAAAATCCTGAGCCTCTATCCATTCCAGTTTGGCTGTCCATGAACTAACCTTTATAAAACCTTTCAGCGGTTGTGTACGCTGCATAATCTATACATGAAGAGTAATGACTTTGAATTACAGTCGCTCAAAGAAGAGCCGAGACATCACATTTGGAGAGGAGGCGCCTTGACTACAGGCTCAATAATGCTAATGTATCTTCACGCAGCGTGCAGCCTGAGTTTTATTTAATTATCGTGAAAAAGATTTTCTAATTTATCACTCAAGATCACAACTTTTGTCAAGTTACTAATATGTCCGATCCAAATGTGATTTGAGACACTGTATAATTGCTACAATGGATTAGTGCTTCTTGTGCATAATTAATTACTAGCCTAATGATATGTAAATACACACAGTACCAGGTTATTTAGTGTGCTTAGTTCCGTATTATTATTCAGGAGGCTTGCTTAGGTAATGTTAACATGTGTAAAAGTGTTTGAATGATTATGCTAATTATTCAGTACATATCTGAAGTTATGTCATGTCAAAGAATGATTAATTAAACTATTAATTAAATCTGAATGACTAATTGACTTAATTAGCACATATCCACTTTTTTCTTACCGTAAGAGTGGGCGCGGTCATTTGTAAAATTTCATGGGTCTGCTTTCCTATCTCATCCGCATCCAGCTATTTTTAGCTGTACAAAACAGCTTGTTTTGCTGCTTCATATCACAAATTGGTGTGTCTTACCATGTTATTTAAATGTATTATGAGCACACTGGTTTGTAGTGCAAACAGTTTTACTGTTTACTACACATTGTTATTTTTCTCGTTATTTCCATATAGCGAATAATGACCTGGAAGTCTCACCCATAGCCAAAGGTGGATACTAAGAGATTCATCCCAGCTAACAAAATATGTTCTAAAATGTTTTGTCAGTGTTATCTTTACGTTATAAAAATGTTATTTCTAAGTGTTCTCTGAATGCTCAAAACAGCAAGGCTTTGATTTGTTTTGTTTGCGGTATGTTAAGGAAACATTCCTATTTATCATTTTGCAAACATTACGGGAATATTGCTTTTGAATGTTCTGAAACAAGAAGTAATATTTAAAAAAAAAAAAATAGACAAACAACCAATTAAAATGTTTCTGGAAGTTCCATGAACAATGTTTAAATAACATTGTGCCAACGTTTTGAGAACAGTATTAATGACCAGATAATTTTGAATGAACGTTGTAAACGTTCTAAAAATATTAGTAGAAGAATATTTATTCTTAGTAAAGAATATTCTTTAACCAGAACGTTAGCCAAAGTTCTGAGAATTTCAAACCGTGCGGTCACATTAGCGATATTTCGAACAAGATATTGTGGTCAAAAAGATCCATTGTCCATCGTAGTGCAAATTACTTAAAAACCAAGCAGATTTTTAATGATCAGCGCAGCAAATTTGTGTGACCAGCGTAAACATGAGCGAAATTATTGTGGGGAACTTGATCGCCCTCACGCTAAACGCGCAAATTCTGACTGGATTTTGCCCGCGAAATTTCGCCGAGCAACAATAATTGTTACCACACCCTTTGAGCTCTAATCGAAAAAATCAGTGAATCGAGTAATTTAATTTAAACGATTCATTGAATGAATTATTTAGTCTTTTATATGTATTATAATAAATATCGAGTAGCCTATTTGAAATCCATTCTCTTTCCCGGCAGCATCAGTGAGATGACCGGTAATAGTGAGCTGTATGTGTGTTGTCAGTGAGGGCGTGTGTAGGGGATCCATACGCACACACAATACTATGGGTATAGTATGAGCGACTGTGTGTGTGTGAGAGAGAGAGAGCGTGTGTGTGTGCAGATAACGGCATGGCCCCGGTCTGTGTCTTTGTAGCCGGTAAGGGGAAGGCGTGGTGAGCGTCTGATCACAGAACCAACTGATGAGGGAATGAAGCAGATGTGCGGCGATACATCCGACAGCGAGCGTGTGAACTGAACGGAAACGCCCTTACAGACAGAGGTAAGATTTATTCGCCAATACATTAATCAAATGACTCGCTTTTGTATTATTTGTCGTTTTTCGTCTGCTATTCGGCTTTGACAACAGGCTGCACCGGAGCACGTGAAACACGATGGATTAACGGGATGATGTTCATGCTTTTCATTTCTGAATGAAAACCGTTTGTGTAAGCTCATATACAATTATTCGCATTTATTTAGAAAAAATGACCATAGGCTATATGATATTTGTTACTTTTAGGGGTAATAGAAAGATGGGATCTGTGTTTGACTATTCATCTCAGCATTGATAAGAAAACATTCATTTATTAATTTCATATGATCGCTATGTCCTGTTGAACCACAGATAGCCCACATTAAAAGGCAGTTCACTAAGGCTTACCAGCAGTGTGGCTAATTCTCTGGTTATCTGTTTCTGAACATAGACAGTATTGTGTCACATCACAGATATCTAGCGGTTTGTGAAATGAATATTTCCTCTTTGATGAGGACACAGGAAATTACATGAGATGAGATGATGTCATGACATTTTTTTTTTCAAATGTAGAATTAGCACATATAGTAAGTACATTAAGTAAATATGTACTGCATATATAAGCATATTTGTATTGGTTGTGGTAGGCTAAAGTGTTCTGTTATATAAAATTAGTCAAACTGGGATTCAAACTAGTGTTTTTCTGTGTGCCTGTTTATGATTTTATTCATGAACACAAGAATGCTAAATGCAAACTTAGTAATTTATGACAGATTTTTTTATTTTTGCAACCCAAATTATAAATGCATGACATTTGTGCAAAATGGTATTACGTTGCTACTTGCACGTTTTGCGACACTTTCAAAGTAAAATGTCCATTAAGTGGCGCTAAAAGCGTGTTGAGTTTTAACAGATGAATGTGAATCTGACAACGTCTTATTGTGTTGGTTGCATGTATCGGAAAATATTAAAAGGTTAATGCTCTTTAGGAATTTAACATAACCAAACGCTACTCTAACCTAAGCAATAATATTAACAAAAGTAAGGAGAGATAAAAAGTCATTTGCTGAAGCAACCATGCTGTTTTATTATAACTCAAATTTCCCTGGACTCGTACTCAAGTGCATTGCTGTACCAGGTGTGCTACCAAGCAAGTTTACTATGTGAGAAAAGCCATACACATTTAACTGATGCTAACATCAAAACGTTTCAATTTACAAATTATGCACCATGGTAAAATGTTTTTATAAGCAGATATGTATTGGTTACTACTTGTGATAGGCTACAGTATTCTGTAATATAAAATTACAATCTAACTGGGATTTAATAAAATAGCACAGTATGTGCGTCTGTTTATGATTCTGTTCATGAACACAAGAATGCTAGACACTAGGTTAGTAATTAATGACAGAATTTTTATTTTTGCAACCCAAATTAGAAATGCATGACATTTGTGCAAAAATATAATACGTTGCTTCTTGCACGTTTCGTGACACTTTCAAGTAACATGCCCAGTGTTTACTGTAAGTGGCACTAAAAGCGTGTTAAGTTTTAACAGATGAAAGCAAATCTGAGAGCTTTTTATTATGCTAGTTTTTTATGTACTGGAGTATGCTAAAAGGTCAATGTTCTTTACCAATTTAATATAACTAAACACTCTAAACCTAAGCAATAATGTTAACAAAAATAAACGTGAGATAAAGCAACCATGCTTTTGACTCATGTTTCCCTGGAATAGTACTCAAGTGTTTTGCATCTCAAGTGAAATACTGTACCGGGTGTGCTACCAAGCAAGTTTACTATGTCAAAAAAGCCATACATATGGAGCTGACTGAACTGATGCAAACATCAAAACATTTTAATTTACACATTATGCACTATGGTAAAGTGTTTTGAGGTTTTGCTCTATTTTCTGCAAGGAACAGCTAAAAATATGGGTTTATTAATCAATAATATGCCTCGTAATCATAATTTGTTTGAACAAGAATAAAACTTCTTGGTGTTCTACTGCCTCTAGTGTTCATTTCAGCTAAAAAATGCAGTGAATTTTATGTATAGACACATTTCTGGAGTTTAGGCACATTTTTTTCAATGTGCCTGTTTTTATTTTTTGGATGAACTGTTCCTTTTCAGAAGCTAATACAGTAAGTTTATTTCTAAGATCAGTCTACAGATGCTGTGTACAGTCCATATAGTTTATTTACCTTTCTCTATTTAACTACCATTTTAGTTTATTAGCTTAGGATTTGGAGGTGATTTGGGGAGCAGACGGGCCGCTCATGTTTGCAGGACACCAGCTCATTCATATTCGAAGTCTTACCTGAAAGTAAAATAAGGCCATGCGGCTGGGGGAATATTTGCATCGCTGTATTTGCATGCCATGCTGCTGGTACTCCAAAAAGGGGCAATGCTTTCTAAAAGCATAAGAAATCATGCTGTTATGACTGTAAAATATGGTAGAAATTCCCCAAATCGTTGACTGGAAAATTAGCAGCTGCGCCAATTACATTGCACAAACCTAATAAGACATAACATTTACATTGATATGTTTCATGGGAATCGAACCCATGACTTTGGTGTTGTGAGCACCATAGATTATTGTTTGAGCTACAGGATGGTTTTAAAGACACCAAAGGGGGTTTCCTATAGAAAGAATACAATGATTTGTAAATGACTGTAAGTGCAACCTTTCTGCAACAAAATGGCTAGAAATTTAAAGCATTTAAAAAATAGCTTTTAGGAGTATACTAACTTTTGTTGACCTTAAAATTGAACATAACAAAAGTTCAGTTCAGACTTAATAGGATCTATAAAAATTCTCATTCGTACATTACATCCGTATGCCCCGTCACCTGTTTTTATTGCTTTTTTGTTTTCCTCATATCCCCTCAGGAAAAGACGCTTTGCTTGTCGTACAGCTTGCTTGTAAACAGGAACTGGTAGTTAAAGAAGAGTCTTTGGATGTGGAAATGAGCTGCGAGCATCTTTTCTGTGAGAAGCGACTGCAGGAATTCATGTTCAGGAAGTCCTGTCACAAACAGACGGCAGCTAATTTTAAACACTAAATTAGAGAAGATAGTGCTTATTGTTTCTGCGTTGGGTTGCCCTCTAAAAACCTCAAGTCAGTGGAAGTGACAGTGTGTTTCCGTGACAGTGCATTATCACATCCTTTTTACTAGTAGCACATCTTCCTGTGAAGCGTTCAAGGTGCTTTTAAGTACAAATTTAGTTAAGAGTAGATGACCTAGTGTCTAAGCTTATGTTTAGTTCGGTGTCGTTTCTCCTTTCCATCTTATGAAAGCTGTGCTTCTCTCAACTCAACTGGCCGTTTGAAGCCTCTGAGTTTGAGAGCTGCAGGTACGGTATCTGGACAGACAGAGGCTCCTGACAATCCCTGAGAAAGGCAGATTCACCACATGGGGGAGGAAGGATTTTCACCAGACTGCTAAGAATATAAAAATCATATTTCACTCTAAAATCAAAAGAAAAAGTTATATTTTGCATAAGCGGAAAAAAAGGACCATAAAAGGAATCGTTGACCTATAAATGAGAAGACTGCCATTGTTTACACATTTAAATATTTTAACAAATGCTTTTAAGTCATTCTGCTGATCCAGTTCAAAAATTTGATTTAATTTGATTTACATTTAATTTGTTTACAATTAGATTGTTTCAAGATTTTTTAAATCTCTTATCAAATCTTCATTAATTAATAAAAAATGTAAAATGTTATTGCAATTTAAAAGAACCATTTTCTATTTGAAAATATTTTAAAATGTAATTTATTTCTGTGATCAAAGCTGAATTTTCATCATCATTACTCCAGTCTTCAGTGTCACATGATCCTTCAGAAAGCATTCTAATATGCTAATTAGATGTTCAAGAAACCTTTATTATTATCAGTTGAAAACAGCTGTGCTGATTAATATTTTTATTATTTGATAAATAGAAAGTTCAATACAACAGCATTTATTGGAAATAAAAATCTTTTGTAAAATTATAAAAACCTTTTAATCAATTTAATGCATCCTTGTTGAAAAAAAGTATTATTTTCTTAAAAAAAAAAAAAAAAAAAAAAAAGACGAAGACGAAGAGAAGTTTTAGTGGTAAAAAAGAATAAATGATGGCATTGTGACACTATTTGTTTGACATGACAATTAATGATATTTTTTAATAAATAATAAAATGTTAAAAAAGGAATAAAATCATAACATTTCATTGTTACAGTAATGACAATGAGATTTTTTCTTTTTTTTTTTTTTTGCATTAAAGTAATTATAATTGTGGAGGCAAATGTTCTATATTGTAATGCAAATAGTATTAAACAACAAAAATAAACAATGTAACTAACTTCAAAGGTTCTAAAACAGGCTTAATTTTCTTTATGCAAAATATTGTTTAATAAAAGATTTCCCTCGTGTGATAATCTCTATTTCATCAAAACAAAAACATTTTGTTCCCAGTTCCCATGTGGATAATAAACTGACCAAGTTCTCACTCCCGTGGGAGACCTCCGAAGAAAAGGGTGGTGTTTTGGAGAAACATCCGACAATCAGATCAGGTTTTGGTTTTAATTTATTGTTGTAGTACCACTGACCTTCAGAATACCGTGTAAACTCTGTTTCTAGCAGCTCCTGTTTAGACTATGAACTGCAGGTGGATTTACTGACGTCCCTGAGGGTTGCAAACATTCGTAATCTCTTGCCCAAGCAGCTGGCAGACAACCAGCTCTAATCAGCCATAGGATATGAGCCGCCGACGGGACAGTGTGTGTGTGTAAGATGTGTGTGTAATCAGTCTAGAACTGGATCCTATGACGTGATATCGACCTCTATTGTTGAGGGAAACTAGAGTCAGTGGTCTGTCCCCCCATATCTGTATGAGGAACAGTACAGTGGAGCATCAGTGGATTTCACCTGCTGAAGTCCTAAACTGGATCTCACCACTAGTGTCTGCTAAGAGTCCTACTGAGTCTCAATATGAAGCAGTAAAGGGGTCATCGGATGCTAAGTTCGCTTTTACATGTTGTTTGAACATTAATGTGTGTTGGCAGTGTATGTACAAATCTACCCTATAATGATAAAAATCCATGCAGTGATTTTTAATTAATCTGTAAAAAAAATAATATCCCCTTTTTCAAATCGAGCCGTTCTCAGATGCCTGTCGGTGTGCCGTCACAACAACAGAGGCTGCTCCCACGATAGTTGATTGACATGAGCTCTTTCCTCAGTTGACCTCCATTGTTTTAATGCCGGAGCAGGGATGTAAGTTACACAACAATATCTCTGATTGAGGTGTTGTTGTCACCACCGCGGTCTCTGTGGCTCCCTCTAACCGCCTCCAGCGGGAACCATCCCCGGACTTCTAATTCACTACATTACCCATAACCCCGTACCTGGGACCCCCACTTCCGGTTCCGGGTCTCCCGGGTCACTTCCCGTCAGTCGGCCATTTTAGGACCGCCAGGTTGGCGGGACCTTCGCAAAGGTTTGGTTAGTCTGACTATCAATCCTGAGTGTTTTCCTTTACTATTGTTTATCTGTTGCCGACCGGACTGTTTATCGTGTTTGATTCTTGCTGCCTGCCTCGACCTTATTGCCTGGATTATCGTTTACTCTTTGGATTACCTCTGTTATTCCCGTTTGCTGGTATTTGAACTCTGCCTGGTGTACTACGATCTGTCTAATAAAGATGTCGCATATGGATCCCACGTCTCCGGATCAGTCACTGACCACGTCACAGTTGTGTTACTGGATGTAATAATGAACATAGTGGTTGTCATTTACTCCCGACATCTGAGCCGCTGAAGATGCAGTGGATTACGTTTGTTTGTGAAGGGAATGCGCCTCCCAATCTACATAAATGCGTCTATGTTTTCAGGAATCATTTGTGATCCTGATTCACTTACAGCAGAACAGAGTATTAGGTTTTTTTTATGAATCTTTGCGATCGCCTTTCCTAATAATGTGCTAGTTAGCAAGTTTAGCAGCTAAATGCGGCTAAAGTAAACAGGCTCGTCACTCCACAGAGAGAAGAGAGGGGCGGGACGAGCAGAGCTCATTAACATTTAAAGCAGCCTCGACCAGAACAGGATGATTTTTGCAGAGCTGATTTTGACAAGGTAAAAAGGGTGTTGTTTTACACTACCATTGACAATTTTTAACCAAAGTATATTATAGACTTTTTGTTAAGACCTTAAAGAATCATATCAACTTGTAGAAAATGGGCATCCGATGACCCCTTTAAAGGAGTAGTTCACTTCCCGTTGTCATCCAAGATGTTCATTATCTTCATATAGTGGACTTCTATGGTGCCTGCGAGTTTGAACATCCAAAATGCAGTTTTTATGCAGCTTCAAAGGGCTCTAAACGATCCCAGCCGAGGAAGAAAGGTCTTATCTACTGAAATGATTAGTCTTTTTCCAAAAAAAACTTTGTAACCTCAAGTGCACGTCTTGTCTAGCTCTGCGATGCGCATGTGTACTCTATGTATTCCGGTTCATGACAGTTAGGGTAGGTCGAAAAACTCCCATCTCATTTTCTCCTCCAACTTCAAAATCATCCTGCATTGCTGTTTTACCTTTTTTTTTGTAAAGGGTGTTTGATCTTCTTTGCATGTTCACTGTGTGAACACTGGGTCGGTACTTCTGCAGCAATGTAGGACGATTTTAAAGTTGAAGTTAAAAATGAGATGGGAGTTTTTCGACATACCCTAACTGTATTGACCTGGATTACACAGAGTATGCATGCACAACGCAGAGCTAGACAAGACCTGCATTCGAGGTTAAAAAGTATACATATATATTTAGAAAATGACAGATTTCATTCTGTTTCATTAAATAAGACCCTAAATAAGACCCTTCTTCCTTGGCTGGGATCGTTTTAAGACCTTTAAAGCTGCATTTTGAATGTTCAAACTCATGGGCACCATAGCAGTCCACTATATGGAGATAATTCCTAAAATGTTTTCCTCACAAAACATAATTTCTTTACGACTGAAGAAAAAAGGCATGAACATTTTGGATGACAATGGGGTGAGTACATTATCTGTTCTTTAATGTTGTTATTAAAATATATCAGTGTTTTATGGGGATATATTTTTTTAATGTTAAATGAATCAAATTTTACAAGACTGTAGCCTAACACTCAACAGATGTGTTCAGAAAAATAATGAGCAGCATGTCTTCTACCTGAATCACTGAAAAAAAAAAAAATAGTAGAATTAAATTTCATTTTGCTAGCAAATTTGACAAACAATTACAAGAAATGTCAAGTAACACATTTAAACAGGAAATTTCTGTATTTCCTTGTAAAGCGAAAAACTGAAATTGTATTTCCTTGTTAAAAATACCCTGTTTTATTCATAATTTTGAAAAAAAAAAATGTTTACTATGTATTCGGCTTCTTAGGCAGCATCAGAATTGTTTTTGAACTTCATAAGTGACTCTACATAAGTAGCAACTCTTAAATAATCATAAACTTTTTTTTTAAGTAACATTTTTGTTTTTTTAATTATGGTTTTATGAGAATAACCCAGTAGCAAATCGTAGTTTATGGCTGTGATGTAAATGAAAGCAAGACAAAAAAAACAAGATGAAACTGTCCCTTCAGAATATCCCGTCCAAACTTCCTGTTTCAGAAGGAAATACTGTATACCAAAACAGGAAGGAAAACAGTTCATCAAGCCATTCATGGTGTGTTTAACATTCACTCACATGCATCACACAAATACTGAATAATAAACATTAATTGTTTTTCAAAGAGTCTGCAGTTAGCATGTTGCAAAGCTAACAGCGTGATCTCTAATGAGCTCCATTATTATTAGATTCTCTGCAGCACTTCATATAAAACACAGCATATGTAACCAACATTTTTCTCAATTCTTTAATGATTTATTTAATTGATTGCTTAATCTGTGAACACTCCACTACTGCCTGAGAATGTGCTTAAAATAGGCTATCTAGGTTTTAGACAACCTGATCTCACAAGTATTTGTTTTCATATTAATCTGAAAGCACCAACTTAAATCTAACATTAGAGATTATATAAAAACATGCAAATGAGTTTGCAGCTGATTCGTCATAAAATATTTATAAAATGTCATTAAACTGTGTAGGAACAAAGCTATTGTAAATTAAACCAGCATTTATGAAGGCTATAACATAAAAAAATAAGAGAAACAAACAATATAAATGTCAAATGTTGATCACAGGTTTCATAGATGAAGCAGCAGTGCAGTTGGCACATTTCCAGTGGTGCTGCCTTAATTTCTGAACAATGGCACCGTGGCCCATTGGAGTAATGAAATATTAACCATGTGAGTTCAAAGAGTCCTGCTGAAAAGTACATCTGTTGGGCACTTGATTGAGACACTTAACCCCTAAACAGCCTCTCAGGGGAGGTTATAACTCACTGCCTGTAGCCACACCACAACACCAGCAGTGTCCAGTGTGCCAGAAAGAAAGCAGTGGCTCCGTCTCAATATATCATGAACTGATTTGATGCCTATCACCTGCATGGACAGACATTTATGTCTTGATATTTTAGTTTCTTCTACACCTAGATTTGCTTGCTTGTACCAGAATTTTTGGGTGTTGTGTGTGGTTGCCACTGCATTGTTATGTGGTTGCTAGGGTGTTGTGGGTGGTTGCTAGGTGTTTGCTTACTGGCGTACCCCCAAGTCTCTGATATTTTAGTTTGTGTATGACTCAGGTCCCTCCCTAAATGTAACGTCTTTGGTTTTTTTGTCTTTCTTTTTTAACCATTGTATCATGCCAGCTTAAAAAAAAAATTCTGGTGGCTTAGTAAAGTTGTCCTATCTTCAGTAAGCCACACTTTCTGAGGTACCATTCAGGACAGTTTTGAGATAGGCAGCAAGCATGATAATCTAATGGATGCAGTTATAAAATATATATATATATATATATATATATATGTGTGTGTGTGTGTGTGTGTATATATATTCCAAACCCGTAAGACCTTTGTTCATCTTCAAAACACAAATTAAGATATTTTGGATAAAATCCGAGAGCTTTCTGACCCTGTACAGACAGCAACACACATGACACGTTCAAGGTAAAGGCCCAAAAAAGTAGTAAGGACATCATTAAAATAGTCCATGTGACATCAGTGGTTCAACCGAAATGTTATAAAGCTCTGAAAATACTTTTTGTGCACAAAGAAATTCAAAATAATGACTTTATATAACAATTTCTTCTACCTTTCTGGGCCTTGAATGTGTCAGTTGCATTGCTGTCTATGCAGGGTCAGAATATCTTGATTTGTGTTCAGAAGATGAATGAAGGTCTTGAGTTTGAGTAATTAATGACAGAATTTACCGATAATTTACAGAATTTGCAGATAATATAATATTATTACTTTAGTGTACTCAATTTTTTTTTTCTCTGATTATCTTCAGACTGGATTTTTGATAGACCAGACAATTTTTGTAAAGCACATCAACGAATTTAGCGAAGAAAGCTTCAAAATGGATGTTAGAATATAACTCCACAACACTTTGCATATTGTGACAAAACTTAGTACCTGTGCTATCAAGCATGACCTGATGGCAACTGCACAGTTTCAGCACAGCGCCACCTGCTGGTCGAGATATATGAAAAATTGACATTTTTGTTTAGAACTGTTTGGTGAAACAGCATAAGATTGATCCCTTTAGATTCAGTGCAGAATACAGAGTTGCACAATACCCAATTTATTGATATTGATATTTTTGTGTAAAATACTGTATTTTACGAAGTAATTGGTGTATTATTATGAAACTTGACAGGTGTCTTCAGCACCAGTCCCCGATCCAACCTATGAAGTTTTCAGTCAGCACCACATAGTGGTCATAAGATGCAAAAACATTTACAACAATCTCACCTGTTCCCTGGGTCCTACACAATCCAGTGGTATGTTTTTCACAAGATGGCCATCCCTGTTGAAAAATCCAGCATATGCTGGTTAGGTATTTTTTGATTCATGGCTGCTGATTTGAGCTAGTTTAAGATGGTCATGTGCTGGTCATGAGCTGGAGCTAGTTGCTTAGTACCATCTTAGGACAAGCACACACTGTTAAAAAAAAAAACACATACAATTTGTTGAGCCAACTTAAAATAATTTGTTACCCTGCAGACTTAAAATTTCATATTTGAGTTGACTAAACAAACTATTTGGTTTGTTGAACTTAAAAGCTGGGCTTGTTACCCAGCTGCCTTAAAATTTTAAGTTGAAAGAACCAGCTTAAACCAGCTCAAACCATGCTTCAAAACATACCTAACCAGCATATGCTGGATTTTTCAACAGGGATAATGTCTGTCAGGCATTTTGATGTAGGTCAAAAACTTTTTCTAACTCATTTCTAACTGGCAAAAGGTCATTAAAAGCTTTATGTAATCTCCAACCGTCAAAACCGTCAAGTCATCATCAAAAGATGAGGGAGTGATGCCAAGCTGGATCTGAGGCTGTTTCTGAAACGGTTTGGTATATTAACACCAAACTTTTCGTATGTCATTGTCACCCCACACTGACTACATCAGACCAATTTAGTGGCAGCTCCACTTTTTGGTCAACATTGATAAGCAATTATGTCACATTACAAGTGGGTTTTCATCTATTCTGCTTAAAGTCATCACCAGCTACTTTTAATTACTAATTGAAAAATGATCTGATGCTTCCCATAGTTGCTTAACTCCTGTTTGGGCTTAACCACTTAAACAATTGCTGCTTACAGCTATATATATATTTAGCTAACAATTCCTTAGTACACTTTAACCATTACAAAGACAATAGAAGTAATTCTGAAATTACATTTAAATGTATTTAAGTACTACTTAAAGGAGTCACCGGATGCAAAATTCACTTTTACATATTGTTTGAACATAAATGTGTGTTGGCAGTGTGTGCACACAACCACCTTATAATAACAAAAATCCACCCAGTGGTATTTTTAATCTCTATAAATAATATCCTCTTTTTCAAATCAGGCCATTCTCTGATTCTTGTCTGTTTGACATCACACAGACCAAGGCCACTCCCACGATAGTTGACTGACATGGCCGTCTTAGCTGAATGAGCTGTGATCTGTCCGCCATTGTTTTGATGCTGGAGCAAGGACGTAGACAAGAATGGCTCCTGAGCGATAGAGGTGTTGTGTTGTTGAATGCAATAATGAACATAGTAGTTGTCATTTACTCTCGACATCTGAGCTACTGAAAATGCAGTGGATTAAATTTGTTTTTGAAGGGAATGCGCCTCCCGATCTACATAAATGCATCTATGTTCGTGCGAACCATTCGTAATCCAGCTTCACCTACAGCAGAAGCAAGGATTTTTTCTGCAATTTGCAAATCGCCTTTCTTAATATTGTGCTAGTTAGCAAGTTTAAATTAGCATTAAATGCTCATTAGCATTTAAAGGGACATGCAACAAAACGTGTTGCTGTGTGCAAAGCTGATTTTGACAAGGTAAAAACGATGTTGTTTTACACTACCAGAAATTTTAACCAAAGTATGTTGTAGACTTTTCATTAAGGCAATAAAGAATCATATCAACTTGTGGAAAATGGACATCCGATGACTCCTTTAAGTGGCTTTTAAGTCAAGCTACTTGCTTTTCATTTGAATTTAAACCATAATACACTATAATGCATTTTCATTTAATTGCAATTAACATGCAGTTTAATATCTGAAAACATTGCATTCAGTTTGAAACAGTATATTCTTAGAGCTTGCTAGGGCTCACTAGGTATGAGGCACATTATCTTTCTACCGTAAAAGTCAGCTGAAAATAACAAAAGCCCCGAAAAGCTCAAGCTCTACAGGATGAACCGCAGAGCAGATAAATCTTGACGGACAACATGTCTAGGCTTTGTGTTGCAGCTCAGCAGCTGTAAAATGCTGCACATGTGCGCAGATACACTGTCAGCACAGGTTACAGATGCTCTGCTCGTGAATCGGTGACAAGCATGTCGTAGGTTCATTTACAGCTTGAGTGGTTTCTGTCTCTCTCCTCCCGCGGGTACTGCAGTCCAGCTCTGCTGCGTCCACTGCAGAACTAGTGCACTTCCTTTGTGAGATCTCTGCATGATGCTGCTGTGGAGCTGTTCCTCTCTGATACCAGACCAGCGTCAGATGCGTTTGAACAATGAGATCACAACTTAAAATAAACACAATTACTGGAACACCTTACTTACACTAATGCCTTAGCATACTAATTTTAGTCTAACCATTACCAGAAATTTCCATGGTAAATTTCACCAAAGTGTTTTAGTTTCTATGGCAAGTAAATAGATAGATATATAGATTTTACAGATTTTTATAGATATATATATATTACCAAAATAAGACGGATTATACAAAATGCATGATCTTTTTTTATTCCATTCGAAAGTTTACATACGCTTGATTCTTCATACTGTGTTGTTACCTGAATGATCCACAGTTGTGTGTGTTTTGTTTTTTTTAGTGATAGTTGTTCATGAGTCCCTTGTTTGTCTGAACAGTTAAACTGCCCGCTGTACTTCAGAAAAATCCTTCAGGTCCCACAAATTCTTTGTTTTTTCAGCATTTCTGTGTATTAGAACCTTTTCCAACAATGACTGTATGATTTTGAGATCCATCTTTTCACACCGAGGACAACTGAGGGACTCATATACAACTATTACAGAAGGTTCAAACACTCACTGATGCTTCAGAAGGAAACACAATGCATTGGGGTGAAAACTTTTTGAATTTGAAGATCAGGGTAAATTTAACTTATTTTGTCTTGTGGGAAAAATGTAAGCATCTTCTGTAGCTTCTGAAGGGCAGTACTAAATGAAGAAAATATAGGCAAAATAAGCCTAAACCCTTCATTCTGTTCAAAAGTTTACACTGTATAGTGTACAGATGACATAACATACACATGGCATAACATGAAAATAATTCTCCAATAATTTTAATATTGATACATCCCAGTTTTGTTATTAAAAATAGCTTTCATTAACTGAAATAAAGCTAAAATAAAATTATATAATTTTTTATATAATTATGTTATTTTGGTAGGTAACTGAAATAAATTTACTTTAAAGTACTACAATAAAAACTGAAATAAAAATAAATCCATATTTTTCCCATAAGGGGAAAAAATAAATAAAATTAAATAAAATTCCCTTGATATGCTGACGTGCTTGATACGCCCCACAACCACCCTACAATGATAAAAATCAACCCACTCTAGGGATGGCCGATATCTTATTGTTTGCGATATACCGGTAACATTTTCTCCACGATAAGAATTAGTCTTCCCGCGATAATAACGATAATGACGAAGTCTAGTTGCTGACATATTTCTGTGTGCGACAGTGTGGAGTGACATGCTGAAGCCGGACGTCAATCTAGTATATCATTAAATGAGGAGCTACAATCTGAAACTGGTTTGGTCAAAACTGTGCAGTGCGACAAAAATCGCTCTGAGCCTTGAATAACATTAACTGTGCAATGCCGTTTTGCATGTGTTTGAGCCTGTTTACAAACCTTTGTCCAACAAAGATATCATTTACTGGCATGCTTTTTCTCCAAATTAACTTCATAACATAATCGAGTGTTTGAAATAACCTTTTGTGATCAGACGTAGTTTCATATCACAGAATGAAGAAGAAATCGTACTATTTTATAGTATTGTAAAGGTTATGTCGATTAGCATTGCATTATAAATATACTTTACCCTTATAAAAATACCCAAGATTGCTTAAAGAACACAGACAAACCATATATTGTAGCAATCGGATGTTTATTGTCTTCAGGTTTCCTCAGTTAAAATTTCTCTATCTGCATTTTATTCAGCTAAAGTGATAACTGGATTAGAGATTCCTGAAGTGTTGTCAGTACTATTACTTCTGCTATAATGCATATGTGGAGTTTCTGCGCAAGGGCGCCCTCTGGCTTCCTAATCAGAAAGAGCTTTATTGGCCAAGTGTGTTTTACACACAAGGAATTCATTTTGGTGTTAGGAGCTTCCAGTACAGAAAGTACAAACAATTTAATTTACATTCCAGTGAATTAAACAGTCATTACATTACGTGTGTACTCAGTAATGCTCACAACACCCTATTTTGGGTAAAAATAGGAAAGATAATACTTTTCTCTAAAGAAACAGGATTTCGTTATCGCAATAAATACCAGAAATTATCGTGATAAATTTTTAAGCCCATATCACCCACTCCTTTATTTTTTAATCTCCATTAAACCAAATAAGTCTCTTTAGACCTGCTGTTTTGATTCTCAAAGCAGTGTGATGTCACACTGTTTAGGCCCCGCCCACGGCCGCTGACTGACAGTCCTGCATTGCCATAGTTTCCACCCTCAGCCATTTGTGTTTGGTTGTACACTGTCCTCCATTTTCACAGTGCTTGAGTAGCTGTACCATTGAATTACTATCATACATTGAATTAGGATTGTGTGTTTACACAGAGGTTTTTGGTGAGGTGTTAGGGTGTCGCATGATTCACAGGCATACACACTTCAGCACTCAGATTGAAACTGAATTAAGATCCAGAGGAGCTCTTTACACTTTATATTCTGTGATCATCATAGGTGTCCAACTCAGAGTCCTGAAGTGTATCCAGCACTGAATGGAAGGTCAGAGGTCGTGACCGAGCACTTGAGGAAACCAGAGAGTGATAGAGAGAGAGAGAGGCAGAAGTGAAGAGAAAGAGTGTGACACACACACACACGCACATACACTGAACCATAAGAATTCAACACAACGGCAGCTCTGTTAGAGAGATTCTCTTCAGAATTGGTTTTGCGGTAAACATGAGGTGCAGTAACTGTGTATGACAAGCACTTGATTGTTTGAGAGAGAGTGTCCTGTGTGAATGAGAATGTTTACAGGGATGTAGACTGACAGGAAGACATTGTTTTGGCCAGAAGGAAAGTGTTCCTTTGTTTAAAAGCAGAGACTTGATAACCCTTGCAACGGGCTGTCATCACGTGTATCTGTGCCATGAGTTCATGACCTGGGAAACAGGAACGGAGGGTTAGGTATATTTGTAAAATGAAGGAACCAAATGCATTTTTTTTCAGTCAGAATGAGTGTTATTTTAGTTTAAACTGAGATGCTAGTACAGTTTTACAGTTATTAATATTTTGAATTAGTTTGTGTGTGTATAGTTTGTTTGTATTTTTTATTAAAATGTTACTATTTTTTGTTGTCATTTTGTCATTTTTTAAATTTATTTATTTTTTAAAAATATGCAAATATAGTTTTCATTATTTATTCTTTTTTTTTTTCGTTCAGTTTTAGTTTTAGTAATTTTAATACATTAAACTAAATGAAATAGGAGATTTTGTCTTGGCTAGCTGAAATAAAATAAGTTAAAGTTATATAAAATTATATAAAATTTTCCAAGTAATATTCATGACATGATGTTTAATAAATATACAAAGATAGAAATATTATTTGTTTATTATTTATTTGTTTAAATTGTATTTTAAGTAATAGTCAAAGTAAAATTAAAATGTAATAAAAATTAAATAATAAATAATGAAATAAAAACAAACAAACAAAACAATATTTTTGGTAAAATTTTAACAAAAGTATTTTAGATTAGAATATAGTTTACACAAATGTGACCCTGGACCACAAAACATTAAGTACGGGTATATGTGTAGCAATAGCCAACAATACATTGTCAAAACTGTCAATACAATGGGTCAAAATTATCAATTTTTCTTTTATTCCAAAAATGATTAGGATAAGTAAAAATCATTTTGCATGAAGATATTTTCTAAATTTCTTACCGTAAATATATAAAAACTTAATTTTTGATTAGTAATATGCATTGCTAAGAACTTCATTTGAACAACTTTAAAGACGATTTTCTCAATTTTTTTTTTTTTCAACTTTCAGGTTCCAGATTTTCAAATAGTTGTATCTCAGCAAAATATTGTCCTATCCTAATAAACCATACACCAGTGGAAAGCTTATTTAATCTAAATTTTCGAAAATTGACCCTAATGACTAGTTAAGTGGACCAGGGTCACAAGTGTGTTGAAAGAATAATTAATAGATTTATTAATGAGCTGTAATTATTAATCAGAATCAAAAATTAAATGTTGGTTCTTATTTATTTATTTAGTAGTTTTTTATGTTTCTTGAAACAAAAACAAAAAAAAAGTCTTGAATTCTACTGCATGTTGATTTCATATCATACACTGACCAAAATTATAAACGCAACACTTTTGTTTTTGCCCCCATTTTTCATGAGCTGAACTCGAAGATCTAAGACTTTTTCTATGTACCCAAAAGCCTATTTCTCAGGTTGTTGATTGTTGCCAATGTTGCTCCACTCCTCTTCAATGGCTGTGCGAAGTTGCTGAATATTGGCAGGAACTGGAACATGCTGTCGTATACGCCAATCCAGAGCATCCCATACATGCTCAATGGGTGACATGGAATGTTTTCAGCTTCCAGGAATTGTGTACAGATCCTTGCAACATGGGTCCATGCATTATCATGCTGCAACATGAGGTGATGGTCATGGATGAATGACACAACAATGGGCCTCAGGATCTCGTCATGGTATCTCTGTGCATTCAAAATGCCATCAATAAAATGCACCTGTGTTCGTTGTCCATAACATACACCTGCCCATACCATAACCCCACTGCCACCATGGGCCACTCGATCCACAACGTTGACATCAGCAAACCGCTCACCCACACAACGCCATACACGCTGTCTGCCATCTGCCCTGTACAGTAAAAAAACGGGATTCATCCGTGAAGAGAACACCTCTCCAAAGTGGCAGACGCCATTGAATTTGAGCATTTGCCCACTTAAGTCGGTTACGACGATACACTGCAATCAGGTCGGGACCCCAAAGAGGATGACAAGCATGCAGATGAGCTTCCCTGAGACGGTTTCTGACAGTTTGTGCAGAAATTCTTTGGTTATGCAAACCGATTGTTGCAGCGGCTGTCCGGGTGGCTGGTCTCAGACGATCTTGGAGGTGAAGATGCTGGATGTGGAGGTCCTGGGCTGGTGTGGTTACACGTGGTCTGTGGTTGTGTGGCCGGTTGGATGTACTGCCAAATCCTCTGAAATGCCTTTGAAGACAGCTTATGTTAGAGAAATGAACATTCAATTCATGGGCAACAGCTCTGGTGGACATTCCTGCAGTCAGCATGCCAATTGCACACTCCCTCAAAACTTGCGACATCTGTGGCATTGTGCTGTGTGATAAAACTGCACATTTTAGAGTGGCCTTTTATTGTGGCCAGACTAAGGCACTCCTGTGCAATAATCATGCTGTCTAATCAGTATCCTGATATGCCACACCTGTGAGGTGGATGGATTATCTTGGCAAAGGAGAAGTGCTCACTAACACAGATTTAGACAGATTTGTGAACAATATTTGAGAGAAATAGGCTTTTTGTGTACATAGAAAAAGTATGTATATATATGTATATGTATATGTATATGTATATTTTTTTATAAAACGGAACTGAATATTCTCATTATTATTATTATTATTATTATTATTATTATTTCCTTTATTTAGCCAGGAGAGACTCACTGAGATAATTAAAATCTCTTCTTCCAGAGAGATCTGGTCAAGACTAGTCAAGATTTTAGATATGCAGTTGCACATTTAGCCTTGATCTCTAGCCTGATTTGGACTGAAGAAGAGTACGTTCAGAGCATAAAAAGAGCATGTTCAGAGTGTGACAGAACGCTGCGTCTCTGCTCGTATCCGGATAGACTGTGACACAAGTGCTGTTCAATTATTCATCATATGGAGTAAACAGAGATACGCTGAACACAGACTGGGACGGGGTTTGATAACAACTCCCGCTTGAGTTCACTCAGACGCGATGCCCAGCGCAAATCAAACACTGAACCCACGCAAGGCCTGCAGAGATGCAGAGTGCTCTGTCCTGGCAGATTCCTGGAAATGCTCTGAATGCAATGGAGTCTTGTGGTGCGGAGATTAATTTTCTGGGTGTTTTAACTGTTTTGTCGTGGTAAGGCATAACAGCGTAATTCAAGCCATTACGAATGTGGAAACACATTCAGTGTGGCTTCTCATGCAAACATGGGCGTGCCATAGTCATTTCATACTGTTTGCCAAGCGTTCCTGAAGTGGCCATATAGACAGGCAGTATTCTAGAGATTGATGTTGATGTGGCCATAATAGTGACCAAAGTCCTCATTTACTGAAGCGTTTTGTTTGTAAAATCCTGTTTGTTTTACAGAGATGTCATAGTGCCATTTTTAGTATCATTTACTCTATTCATATCTTGTCATTGAAGGATTTATGCAAATGTTTAAAGTGAGGTACTCTGATATCTCACACCATAAACTAACTGTACTCAATGTGCGCTTGTAGTGTACTTTAATCTTAAAAAAAAAAAAACTGTACTTGAAGATAATATAATATTAATGAAATGAAAGGCCACTTATGTGAATTTAAGAAAGATACTTATTATAGAAATAAAACAGATTTATTGTAAGTATGAACTTAATGAAATGTTTTCAGGCACTTAACGCAATTGTAATTAAATGAAAATGTGTTTAAGACTGAATTTGTACTAAATGCAAATAGCTGGACTTTACAGTGTTTTTGACTAACTTAAAGGGACAGTTTACACAAAAATGAAAATTAATCAATGATTTACTCACCCTCAAACCATCCTAGGTGTATTTTTTTTTTTCCCTTCAGACAAATGCAAACTGAGTTATATTAAAAACTGTTCCAAGCTTTATACACTGCAAAAATGCTTTTCTTACTAAGATTTTTTGTCTTGTTTCCAACCAAAATATCTAAATTTTTTTAAATCGAGACAGATTTTCACAATTAAAGTGCATTAAGTACAAAATTAGTTCCAATTTATGAGACTTTAAGTGTACCAGTTTAGTATACTAAAAGTACAGTTGCAGGCTATTCTTATTAAGTGCATAATTTGTACATTTATGTAGTATACTTTTAAATACATTTTATTTTTCACTAGGGCAGTTTTTTTACATATAGTTTCAAGACTTTAAGTACACTATAATTGCACATTCAATGCAATTAAACACTCTAGCAAGAGAAACCAAGTATTTAAGTTAAAATATCCAAATGCCTTTTTAAATGCACAATTGAACGAATTTGAAATATAACATTTTGAGCATTTTAAAGCTACATTTATGATAGAGCTGTTGTCAGATTTAATTGCTGTTGCAACCTGTTATGAAAACAATTCTGACAGGACATTTTGCTCTTTTCCTATTCAAGTAGATGGAGCTGCACTAGACTGTCTATCACTGTAGCAGTTAAAGAAGTAGTCTGTACATATTAGATGCTGTAGAGTTGTACAGTGGTGTTTTTGATAGTGGGGCCTAATCTGCAGGCTGTTTATTTGGTAACTTCAGTGAATCTAAGTGCACAGGTGGCTATTAGATGAACAGTTCCATCAGCAGTGCCTTACACCCTTCCTCTCTAAAAGAAGGGCTTTAATCCATGCCATCATTGTTCAAGTAATTAAACAGTTTAATATCATCATCTTTTAAAGCTGAGTCTCAAATAATTTACTTTTTTTTTCCTTTAGATTGTGTATGTGACAAAGGCAAAACCCAACAGAACAGACTGAAAGATGTACTTTTAGAACCTTCATCCTTCAGGAGAGTTGCTTCACTTATTGGTCCCATCAGTGACTTGTCTTTTCAGTCTATAAATGGCTTTAGATGTTTCTCCACTGGGAAACCTGTAAGTTAACTCAACTAAATTAGGTTTCTTTTGTTAATAAGCAGGAGAGCTCTGCTCAGTGTGGCAGATTAAAGGACAAAAGGGTTTTGTTAGAGGCTTTACGTGGATTTACTGGAGTCTGGGGGTCGTCTGCCCTACTCAGGACAGACAGTTTAAATGTGGCTTTTTAACTTTACACAGCCCGAGGGTCTTGTCTTGTGTGCCCTCCCCTGTGGCACACACACACACACACATATGCTGTGTGACAGTGGATTGTAGAGACATGGGGTTTTTCCAGGCAATGCATGACTCATTCATCACATTTTGTTTTACTTTATCCCTCACAGTATCTGACGTTTATGCTTTAAAACAAATTAATATAATCAGCCAGTGGAACAACAAATACTCAAGATACATTCCTGCAGTTATACTATTGCATGCGTTATTAAATGTTTTAATGTTGTGATTCATACTGGCACTGGTTGGTTTGGTTAATGGCTTATTAATCTTTTTTCGAGATGCTTATTAAGAAAATGAAAAAATACTTCAAAAACCAAAGCTGCTGAAAATGTGGGTGTAACTGTTGTGCTTTATTGAGTTAAAGGATAAAAATCCATGTTTCATTTCCAAAATTAAATCTACATTTATTGGCGTCTCACATTAGCATGTCACTAATGTGATTGTATTGAGCTTTTAGTCACCAACCACATGCTGAGAAAGAGACTGTCAGTCCTCTCTTTATTACAGCCTACTGAGGAGAAAACCCAGAGAAATTACTTAGTTTTTTTAATTTCAGTTTTATTTACTTATTATTCACTGTGTGGTGTCTTGAATTCAGTCATCACAGATGAGAATTATTATATACAGTTTCCTCAATTGCTAACAGACTATAAATGATGCATTTGGCCCAGTTTCCCGAACTATTCATTTTGTTCTCAAAACAAAAACACATTTCTCAAAACACATTTCACCTGTTTTCACACATTCTAATGTCCTCAATGTTTTCTCCCAAACTCGACACAAAATGCCCTCATTTTATGCAGGATTAAAGGCACAATATGTACGTTTTTTTTTTTGTTGTTGTTGTTGTTGTTGTTGTTTTTTTTTTAAATTAAGTATTGGAAAAACCACTAGAACAGTATTATATATATATTGCAGACTTGTGTACTTACATTATCCCAGATGTTTCGAAGAATGTTTAAATCCAGAGAAATAAGCAATTTTAACTAGTGTAATGGACCGTATCCTTGCGTCAGCTGCCAGTGACGTCACACACCCTAAATTTTTGCAATTTTATTTTGTAGAAAACAAAAGACATTAGACAGGTGACGAAAATACAGAGTAGCATTATAACAGAACTTTCAACACACTCAGATGTATCTTGTATGATAAAACAGCACTGTTTTACCTCACATACGCATGACAGGAAGAAGCGGAAGCGCTCGACTGTGGCATAATAAAAGCTCTGCCGCTTTCGAGCCGTGTATCGCACTCGTCCTCCATTAGCAATCGCTCCAACATCCACGTCTCACTTCCACGACTTTTAGCCCCACCCTGCTTCATACTACAGTGACTTTAATAAGTCTTTAATACATCAGCTCATCCATGGACATGATTTCTGCCCGAGTCCCGTTGGATTGCAATGGCTGTGAGGATGAAGACAACAACTCCCATGATTGCACACTCAATCACAGCATCATCAAACTACGCTTTTGGTTCTTATTTATTTTGAATATACGCTATCTAGTGGCAAAAACTTACATTGTGCAATTAACCAAGTTCTCATTCAGACAACACAAGTATACAATATAAGTACCTTAAAGGGTGAAGAATGAAATTCTGTCATTAATTACACATCCACATGTCGTTCCAAACCTGCAAACCCATCGTTCATCTTCAGGACACAAATTAAAGGAGAACACCACTTCCAGAACAACAATTCACAAATAATTTACTCACCCCCTTGTCATCCAAGATGTTCATGTCGTTCTGTCTTCAGTCATGAAGAAATTATGGTTTTTGAGGAAAGCATTTCAGGATTTTTCTCCACATAATGGCCCCGATTTTGAACTTCCAAAATGTAGTTTAAATGCAGCTTTAAAGGGCTCTAAACGATCCCAGCTGAGGAAGAAGGGTCTGTCAATTTTTTTGGAAGCACAAAAGCTTGTGTAGCACAGACTCTGGGATGTGCGTTGACTATGCTACACACTATTGAATCATGTTGAAAGGTCACATGGAACTATAGACCCAGTGTTTACAAAGCAAATGCGCAAAGACTAAGAAAGTGCAAGTAAGTTTGTAAACGCTGTTTACAAACAAAAGGGTACAACAATGTCCTCCTCTCAAGTTGTAGGAGAAAATAAGATGGAGTTTTTCGCCATACTCAGTACACAGACGATGAACTTACACGTGATTTGTAGTAGTGATGGGAAGTTCGGATCATTTTACCGACTCAGACCTTTGAGTCTCGTTCAGCAAAATGAACAAATCTTTTTTCGAGTCATTTCGTTCATTTTAGCAAAATATAATTAAAATGTTACGTGTTACTTCCCTAACACATCTACTGCTTACACAAACGTTGATCACACTACAAACAAGACAAAACTGTAATGCAAGTTTTGACAAGTTTTCGGGTTTGAGTCATTTGTTCATCACGTGACAGCCCCATAACATGAACGAACGACTCGAAAACCCAGAAGACTTGAAACAGGTGAACTAATTCCAGTACAGAACCTAATAGGATGCTGCGCATGACCAAGGAGACTCAAAATAAAAGAATTGTTCAAGAACGACCCATTACTAATTCATAGCATCGTGGACGTGCATCCCAGAGCCTGTGCTACACGAGCTTTTGTGCTGAAAAAGTATACAAATTTTTATTTTTTTAAAAAATGACTGATTGTTTCTCTAGATAATTTAAACTACATTTAAACTACATTTTGGAAGTTCAAATCGGGGCACCAATGAAGTCCATTATATGCAGAAAAATCCTGAAATGCTTTTCTCAAAATTTTTTTTACGACTGAAGACAGAAGACTGAAGACATGAACATCTTGGATGACAAGGGGGTGAGTAAATTGTTTGTAAATTGTTGTTCTGGAAGTGGACTTCTCCTTTAAGATATTTTTGATGAAATCCGAGAGCTTTCAGACCCTGCATAGACAACAACACCTATGACACAAAAACGTAGTAAGAACTATAGGGCTGCACGATAAATTTTAATGAAATCGCAATCGCGATTAGGC
Organism: Labeo rohita; assembly: GCF_022985175.1. Lineage (NCBI taxonomy): Eukaryota > Metazoa > Chordata > Actinopteri > Cypriniformes > Cyprinidae > Labeo > Labeo rohita. The sequence continues at coordinate 27,936,255 of NC_066891.1, forward strand.
AGAAGCTACGATTGTCAAGCATATATTTCAGTGAAGCACGGTTCTGTGATCAGCAGTAAATCTTCATCCGAAGGCCAGAGGGCGCTTTTATGCGAAAACTCAGACTACGCCCAAAAAAGAAACTGCAGCTGAATAAACGGAAGATTTAACTGCTTTCACTGATTCAACGTGACCAATAAACACACAAGTACAACAATATATGCTTTATCTGAGTTATTATTATATTATAAAGTATATTTATAATGCAATGCCTTTATCATTGCTTAGAATGCTATGAAATATGTTGTGTGCCTTATTCTGTGTAAAAAGCCACACCACCACAGAAGGATTTATTTCTAACACTTGACTGACGTTATGAAGTGAGTTTGGATTAAAAACATGTTATTAAATGTGGTATTTTCACAGCTTTCAGATGTACTACCTACATAGAGCAGTAGTTCACTGAGAAGCTACGCAAACAGCTGTCATTATCGCAAATGATTTCTCCGATTTCATAACTGCGCAATAATATTGTCTGCAATTTTTTTCCGTAACCTATCAGTGAACTACGGCTCTGTGTAATTGCTGCGCCATCTGAAAGCAGGTGATGGAGATTTACTGCTGATTACAGAACTGGCTTTACTGACAAAATTTGCATGGAAATCGCATTCGCAGCCCTAGTAAGAACATAGTTAAAACAGCCCATGTGACATCAGTGGTTCAACTGTAATGTTATGAAGCTACGAGAATACCTTTTGCGCACAAAGAAAACAAAAATTATGACTAATGTTGTGAGTCTTGAACGTGTCAGTTGTGATGCAGTTTATGCAGTCAGAAAGTTCTAGGATTTCATTAAAAATATCTTAATTTGTGATGAACAAAGGTCTTACGGGTTTGGAACGACATGAGGGTAATTAATTAATGACTTAAGGATTTTCATTTTTGGGTAAACTATCTCTTTAAGCATCACAATATGAGCTCAAATAGCACACATTTACCTTGTGTAAACATTATGTAGCAAAACTTATGTCAGACAGGTTAGAATCTCAGGATAATATAAACAAGAGCATGGATGATTATGTGCTTTGGAAAATGAATCCTAGTGGTCCTAGGCTCTATCCTACTTCAGAATAGAGACTTTCACTATTTGGTGTACAGTAAACACTGTAGCACATGTTTACGCTTGCAAACTCATAACAGTTTAACTGATTTGAAGCCAAGTGCTTCATATATGTACTGCATTTTTGCAGAACTGATAGACGACTGTCTAGGGGAGATAAAGAAGATCTTCTGTCAGAAGACTACTGTAAGAAAGGCTCTATATGGCAAATAAGGTAATTGTCAATACTCTAATGCAATTTGACAGAATATGCTAATTATGTTTAATTATTTATTTACTTAGACTGTAATTGTCAGTACACTGCATTGTGGTGCATATACAAAGTTCATATTTGATTCTTTGGTTTGATCTTTTCTAGTGCTTTTCATCTACTGTAAGATTTTTTTACAGATGCAATGAGAACAATCTATTTTTAAAGCTTATTTCTGAATTTCACTGTATCTGCACCCCTCTGTTTATGTTGTATACTGTACAGTATTACAGTGTTACAGTATTGATTCCTGATTCCCAAAATGAAGTTTTTGTAAGAGTGTTTAAAAAAAACATCATTAGTGTTCTCTAGGCAGCGAAGAAGTGTGTGAATTTGTGAGGTTTGTGTGTCATCTGAGGCCAAATATTAGATTTGGACAAATGAGAATGTGTTTTTGACTAAAAGATTTGATTTTGACTTTAAAGTTTGAGGTTTGTTGGTGTTTAGTTTTGAAATTGTATTTATAGTTGTTAATTGTGTGTTCACCCTATAATATAATATAATATAATGTAATATAATATAATATAATATAATATAATCAGTGTTGGGGAAAGTTATTTTTAAAATAAATGCATTATAATTTTGCGTTACTCCTTAGAAAGTAACTAATTACACTACTTAGTTACTTTTTACGGAAAGTGTTGCATTACGTGTTTTGTGTTTATTTTTAAATCTGGGCGGGGCTTGCTTGTTTGTTTTAATATAAAAAGTTATATTTTTGGCAAATGTAAAAGCCTGTTCACACCAAAAGCCTCAGGCTGAAGGAAAAGTAAATTCACGTCTGTACAGCAGAATGCAGAAGACGAAAGTTAAACAATAAAATAATAATAACAAATGTTAGTCATTTTTGCATATTAATATGATTGAATTGCATCATCGAAGGTCAGCAGCAAAGACGTTGGTTAACAAATTGGAATTAAATACATAAAGGATATTTGTATTATTTAACATATTTACTTATTGTAGGTTTGTGTCATATTCTGAGTTGCATTTAGCTGTTTTTATTCATTTTGAGTAAACCTGAATCTGTTTTGTTTTGTTTTTTGATGATTAAATGCATGTTCACATTTTTTCTAGAACTAAAATAAAAGCTTACTCCTGATTTCTCTCAATATCAATCAATAAATGGTGGAAAAAAGTAACTCTGTTTATTTTCTTGTAAATTAAAAACTAATGTTTTACTTTACTAGTTACCTGAAAAAGTAATATTATTACATAACTTGCGTTATTGATTTTCCTTTTATGCCAAAAATCATTAGGATATTATGTAAATTTCCCACCGTAAATATATCAAAGCTTATTTACTCAGCTTTTAGATGATGTATAGAAGTTTACATTTATGACTGGTTTTGTGGTCCAGGGTCACATATAATATAATATAATATAATATAATGTAATATAATATGTGACCCTGGACCACAATACCAGTCATAAGTAGCACAGGTATAATTGTAGCAATAGCCAATAAAACATTGTATGGGTCAAAATTATCAATTTTTATTTTATGCCAAAAATAAAGTAAAGATCATGTTCCATTAAGATATTTTGTAAATTTTCTACTGTAAATATATCAAAACTTAATTTTTGATTAGTAATATGCATTGCTAAGAAGTTAATTTGGACAACTTTAAAGGCGATTTTGTCAATTTCTAGATTTTCTCAATATTCTTCAGATTCCAGATTTTCCAATAGTTGTATCTCAGTCAAATATTATCCTATCTCAGTTAAAAAATAACCCTTATGACTGGTTTTGTGGTTGTGGATCAAATAATATAATATAATAATAGAATAGAATAGAATAGAATAGAATAGAATAGAATAGAATAATATTATGTGGCCTATATTTTTTTTTCTTTACATACAAAAGCTGATATATTTATTTTAAATTATTTTACACTTTTATTAAGCAAGGGTGCATGAAATTGTTCAAAAGTAACAATAAAGACCTTTGAAAAGTAAAATAAATAAATTAATAAATTGTTAATTTACAAGTGTTACAAAAGATTAATTTCAAATAAATAAGTCATCAAAGAATCCTAAAAAAAAAAAAAAATCAGTTTTCCACAAACATATGAAGCAGTACAGCTGTTTTCAACATTGATAATAATCAGAAATGCTTCTTGAACAACAAATCAGCATATTATTATTTCTGAAGGATCATGTGACGCTGAATACTGCAGCAAAGATGCTGACAATTCAGCTTTGATCACAAGAATAAATTACATCTTAAAATATATTACAATAGAAAACTGTTATTTTAAATTGTAATAATATCCTGCCGTTTTGACTGTATTTTTGCAATACATGAGTCACAGGCAACAGATATTACAGCATGGCTGGCAGATGACAGGACAGGGTTGACATGCTGAGTAAATTGAATGTGAAATGCTCTGCCATCTGCTGGCAGCAACAGTAATTACAACATGCCAAGATGCCTGACAGGATATGAGCTCTGAACCGCTTATAAATAGCAGATTGCAATGCCATAGATAAACATCTAATATCTGTCATGGCAAATATCATCCGCGCTTTCAAAACCCTCGCAGGTTTATCTTCACAAGCAGTGGTTTTTATTTGAACGGGCTCACTGCGACGAGTGGTTTCAAGCTGTCGTGAGTCATACTTTTATGCTGCCGAAAACCAATAAAGATGCAATAGCTGAAGTGAAGAGGTGAAAGTTATTACTAAAATAGATTTTCTACTTTTTCTACAGTTGCTTAAAAAGAATATATAATTGACCAGGACCATTTTCTCTCAAACAAACCCAAATAATGAAGATTGCTTTAGGATGTTGGGGACAGTCAGAGCAGATCTTGATGGCTAGATTATAAAGCTGTTGAACGGCTGTTGATTGGGGTGTTAATTGTCGCGGAGGCGTAATGCTGGTCACGTGATTATAGCAGGAGGGTTAAAGAGGATGTCTATTAAACACAGGCCTATGGGTTTGATAACTCCACTCTGAAGCTGATCTCTTACTCTGCTTGTCAGACTGACACGCTCTAAATATCTGAAGTTTTGCCTGGTAGATGATGAAATGAGTGAAAAAATCTCAGTCATTAACACTGAAGGAGGGACCATATCTGTGATGCAGTGACAACATCACAGAAACTGAAACTGTCCCTTTAGGCTAGTGCTTTTCAGCCCTGCTGTTATCCAAAATAATAGTCAAAGGCTCCCTCATAGGCAATATCAGGTATTGCTGTAACAGTATTTCTGCTAGAATTATGACAAAACTGCTTGATAATGAACTGTTTTTTGTTTGTTTGTTTTTTTGGAAAAAAACGTTTAAGATGCATTTAATAATTAAGATGCATTTCATAATAATTGAAAATGATTTGATATAATAATAAAATAAGGACAAAATGTTGAGAAAAAATATTTAATATTATTTAGTATTATAATAAACAAAAACATTTAATTCCATAATCACAGATACATTTTTTTTTCACTGATTATCAAAAGTTATTTATTAAACACACTTTATTTATTTATTTATTTATTTATTTGATAAGGTTTTGATACATTAAGAAAATAAGGACAAAATGTTAAGAAAAAATATTTAATATTATTTAGTATTATATTAAACTGAAAACAATCAAACAAAACATTTAATTCCATAACCAGATAATTTATTTTTCACTGATTATCAAAGGTAATTAAGTAAACAAATACTTTATTTATTTATTTATTTACTTATTTAGTTTGCGTATTTGTTTATTTGACAAGCTTTTGAAATAAGAGGATAAAATAAGGACAAATGTTAAGAGAAAAAAACAGTATTATAATAAACAGAAAGAAAAACAGTTAATTCCATAATCACAGATATATTTTTTCACTGATTACCAAAGGTAATTTATTAAACACACTTTATTTATTTATTTGACAAGGTTTTGATACAATAAGAAAATAAGGACAAAATGTTAAGAAAAAATATTTAATATTATTTAGTATTATAATAAACAGTAAAAACAAACAAATATTTAATTCGATGACTGCAGATAATTTTTTTCACTGATTATCAAAGGTAATTAAGTAAACAAACACTTATTTATTTATTTATTTTACATATTTGTTTATGTGACAAGGTTTTGACGTAAGATAAATTAAAGACAAATGTTAAAATATTAAAGGTAATTAAGTAAACAAACACCTTTTTATTTATTTATTTATGTATTTGACAAAATTTTGACATAAGAGAAAATAAGGACAGAATGTTAAACAAATATTTAATATTATTTAGTATTATAATATACATAAATGCAGAATAAATGTTGTGATTATTGTGATTTAAAACAACAGTTATTGAGAGGGGAGAGGAAACATATTTATATTATTTAAGTAGTTTATTTCTGATTTATATTATATAAAACTATATATATATATATATATATCTATATATATCTATATCTTCATGTGATGTTATATATATATATATATATATATATATATATATATATACATACATATAACATCACATGAAGATATAGATATATATATATATATATATAATTTTCAATTTAGCATTTGATGTGATTTTTTTGTTTTTATTTAAATTTAAAATTGGATTATTTTGACTATTTCTTCTGTATATATTCTGTAGATATTTTGAAGAACATTAGTAATGAAATAACATTGACCTTTGACTTCCATTAAATGGACTAAATAAATAAATCTTCTTTTATGTTCCACGGGCGAAAGAAACAATATGAGTAATAACTTACACAGCCACCGAGCAACCATCCTATGAGCAATTATAAAATTATGTCATAAAATAATTGCATTTTGTTTTTTTAGAGTTATAAAATTGTTCATGATGATTCTGATGATTTTCGTCTGAAACAGGCTGTTTTTAAAGCACAAATGCGTCATTCACTGGCCGTGTTATCCCACAGTCCTGTGCGTGCGGTTTGGCAGTTTGTTGAAGGAATACAAATGGTGTCTGGAGCAGATGTGAGAAGTGTTTTTATGATTCAATTTCTGTAAGAAATAACCATCGTCGTCATTTCTCACTTGTCTAAAGGTTATCAGATGTGACACTTAGTGCTTCAAAAGCTAGAGGTGCCTTCATACAAAGCGCTTAATTACTAAAGAGCATATTGCATACAGATTTCTAACTCCAACCTTCACTTGTTTTGTTTTTGAAATGGTTGTTTTTATGAGTAATTAGAGGTGTCATTAGATTTGAAGACATGATCAGTGTTGTAGTGTTTCCAGATGAGAGTCAGAGACTGGAGCTGGCGGTTTCTGTCTAATAACAGCACAGCGCTGTGATCCGCTCAAGATGACGATGGCCTGTAATTTCAACATGCTGCACTTTTCCACACACTCCCGTCACAACGATAAATCCCTCTGTTTCCAAAAACCCTGCTAATAAAATGCACTGAAATGGGTGTAGTTGATCCACGCATGACCTAATACTCAGAAACATAACAGTTGTTATTTATTTTCCACGGCTGATGAAGTAAAGATGAGTCACGAGGCTGGGTTCACCTCTCCTGTCCTTTTTCACACAGACGCCGTGTCGTAACACGTCGAGTCAGTCTAGCAGAGGAATTTGCTTTGAAAAAAAAAATTGATTTGAGCATGTCCTCCCTTGCTAAAATCATCTGCATCCAAAAATATTCCTGAACATCAAGACAGATGTATTGCGTTACTCGAGCCCTATGATTTCCCTTACGCGGAAAACGCGGGCGGAATCCAGTCATAAAAACAGAATTTACTGAATAGCGCGGAATGTCACGGAATTTGTCAAAGTTTGAATGAATTAATCAAAAGTAGGTCATTACACTTAAATCAGACCGCAATATGGACTAGTATCTGTAAATATTATGCCGGAAAAATACCATTTAAATATGAATCCTGCATGTTCTTTGTGTCTCTGTTTTAATGAATGGAGCAGACGAGCGGTTTTGTTTACTACACGTGATTTCAATGTCTGTTGTCTCACTATTTTTTTTAATAGTTATAATTTTAATAGTAAATTCCCCTTTGTTTGCCAAAAAAAAGGTTGTTTAAATTATTGAAAACTTAATTTCCAATAATTAAAAGATGAAATTAATGTTTTATGCCTTCATTTGATAACCAGAACATTTTAAAAACACAACACATAATTTCTGAGGGTAAAAAAAACCTTTCATGAGGCTATTTTAAAAATAAATGTGAATAAATTAAGTGTGCATTCAAATAATTAGACGTGCTAAAACACAGAATTTGATAACAATAAAACATATGGTGAGAAAAAATAAAACATTTCATAGGGCTCTAAACATGTCATTTTGTTAAACCGTTATTAAATTGATGTGAAATTGTATAAGTTTCATTATTTTAATTAATTAGACATGCTCTTTGATTAATAAAATTTAACTGAACCATTAAAAAGGAGTTGGGAAAAATGAAAATGGGAAAAAAAGGAATCCAGAAAAATTGAAACGGAAAAAACGGAATTTGGAAAAAAATAAAACGGAATTTGAGAAAAATTACGTTATGAATATATTCTTCAGTTACACTGACTGTTAGTTCAGTGGCTCAAGAGCTAGGCCTTTTTTCTTCAGTATCACTGACATTTCTGATTTTACGCAACAAAATATCAAAATACATGTAGAATCATGTCAATCATACAGTATTAGAGGTGTATTCAATTCATTAAATGAATTGCTTTTTTAATACATTTTAATGGCATATCATGAAAATCTGACTTTTGACATGATTAAGTGTTATATTTGGGTCCCCGGTGCATCTACTAACCCAGAAAATGTGAAAAAGGACAACCCAGTAACTTTGTTTAGGTAAGCCTTTTTCTGCAAGCATGTGAAAAAACTAGTGCGTCAAATTTCTCACCCCTGTGACATAGAAAGGGGATCTTATAATATTACCGCCCCTTCATCTGCTTGTTTTCACCCACGGTGCAGTCATTTTGTTTTCGCAAGCGACAACGATGTACCAGTTCTAACACCATGGCAAAAGTTTGAGCAAAGCATGCTCACTGTTCTGTCTTTGGCTGCACAGACAAGCACATAACACTATTTAGAGTTGCAGCCTCAGAGGAGACAAAAGAGCAGTGGATTTTTTTATTTATTTACTGTATATTATGCTGCTGCCACACAGATCTAATATAAACATACAATTTCTTTCCCAGCTGTTTACTTTCACAGACTTAACCGACTGTTTTTGTAACTCGTGTGTTTTTAACATAAACTTGTGTATTTGACAGTTTAAGCGCAATATGACATGAAAGAACTTAGTTTAGTACTCACATGCTGTGCGACAGCTGCTTTCTGTGTGCGCTCAGAAAACCCTATATCAGAAGTTTAAACTGATATGGCTTTAAAACGCAGGATTTCAGCACGATACACGATAATCAAAACCGAACAGATGTTTTTTAGCAGAGTACCTGAGGTATGAGCTGTAAAGACAGAGCCCTATTCTGGAAAAGGGGGCGGGGAGCTGCAGCTCATTTGCATTTAAAGAGACATGCACGAAAACTGCGTGTTCTGCTTCCACTCAAAATAGGTATTTTCAAAATTGTATAAAAAAAAATTAGAAAATGTCCCACATTTTTATCATTCTGTTGGTTTTTAATTGTCATATGATGAACATACACACGCTCTTTTGCCTTTTTAAGAAAACTTTTTATTAATTCTTTTTGCAGCGTAATTTCCGCACAAAGGATGTACGGACCTCATCAAGTGATCTAGCACCCCCGATGGAAATGGTCGAGCGCACAAACACGATATTCTCCATTCATTTTAACCAATTAATACTCAATACTGCTTTCAGACATGATTTTTGTCTTATTTTAATAGTTCATTTGAGGTGGTCCAGAGCACATTATTGTTATGCAAGGGCGCATCAAAATGCACAAGCACAAATGATGTGACAATAGATGTAAATCAGTATTTACATAGCGTAATAGTAGTAAATGTATCTGTCTCACACATGTCCCGCATTGTCCCACAAAATCACATCTACTGTCCTGGAACAGATCTATTGCCAGGTGGCCACCCTATCTGTGGGGTATTTTGAGCTGAAACTTCACAGACACATTCTGGAGACACTTGAGATTATATTACATCTTGTAAAAAGGGGCATAATAGGTCTCCTTTAAAGGCAGATTTTTGCTCCTAAGTGAAAGCTGTAGAAACCAGATATTAGTTAACTGTGGTTTAAAACTACTTATTATGGTCAGAACATGACAAACACTCCACGTTTTTAAATTTCTTACACTTTTCCAGTCATTTTTCTTTACCAAAATAAGTATTAATAGAACAAAAATCTTAGTTCTGCATGTTCTAATGAGTGATATTGTTTCAAATCTTGAAACAGGTTTGTGTTGCCTGACATATTTGGAATGGAATATTAATAATATTTCTTTTTTTGACTCTTAGAAGTGCACTTTTGACAGTAGCTTGAGTTGACAGTAGTACTAGCTTAAGTTAAGATGCAGATGTGAATTTATGTTCATTATCAAAAACAAAAACTTCTGTAAAATCTTTAACAACCTCATTTTTATATAGTGAAATTTAATCATTCTGACTGTTTGAGTTTTATTAAAGGGGTCCTATTATGCTCTTTTACAAAGTCTTGATTTTGTTTTGGGGGTGTACTAGAACATGCTCTCATGCTTGTTGGTTCGAAAAATGCATTATTTTTCACATAATTTACATTATTACAGTACCTTTCTTCCAGCCTGGCACAAATGGCTTGATTAGTTCCAGGTTTGAAGAAGGCCCGCCTTCCAAAAAAAGAAATGTGTTGTGATTGGCTAGCTCTCCCACTGCGTTATGATTGGCGAACACTTAGACGGTGTTTCAGTACTGCCACACCCCTTACCAAAGCAGTTCCGTGTACAACTGTTAGCGCAAGCTGGATTAAAGTAATTCTTAGATTTTAAATATGGATATTTTTCTTACAAAAACAAATCAGTTCGCTACAGGAGGCCTTTATTGACCCCTTCAGAGCCTATGAGGTACTTTTTTAATTGATGGATGCACTTTATTGGACTTGTTTTTGGACTGATGAAGAGAAACTATGCTGTTCTAAAGCTTGAGAGTGCCAGGATCATTTTTAATATAACTCAGATTGCGTTCGTCTGAATCGCCGATACAAGATATTATCATGTTAATTTATTTAATTATTTACATACTTATTTTCATTGCCCGAAACCAGCTCCAGCATAAGACTAAAAGCAGAGTAATGTTTTTAATATGACTTAATTTGTACTTAACATGACAACAACTGAATAAAACATTGTAAGTTACTAATTTAATGCTTACAGTTCCTTAATTATTCAAAAAGCGGCTACAGAAAGCGAGCAAAGAACATCACTGATTAGCCTAGACTAGTGCAAGTTTATGCATTAAAAAAACAAACAAAAAAACACTTGTGTTATAAGTGAAGCTATCTACACTGTATGATGAATAAATCTCTTACCACACACTGCGCACGTCTACCTTCGACACATCCACCGGAGCAGATCACAGGCACCCAATGCTTGTGTTTATACCCGTCGCCCGAGGCTCGGTGAAGCATCCCGCGCTGCATTGCTAAAGTTAGGCTAATCCCCCACCTCGTCCCTACCCACCCCCCCAGCCATTCAAATTTCTGTAGGCGGGATTTATTTTAATGATATTCTAATGTGTAGTGACATCATAACAAGGAAACGGAAAATAAACACTGTAGTCCAAAGGAGCCGTTCATTGTAGTTCTTGAAGAGAGATTTTTTTAAAAACGAAATATCTCCCTTTGGAGTGAACTTTGAGATTTGTAATTTCGTAGATCTTTTTTATGCCCAAACATACACACCACACACTGACTAAAGTTGAAAAAGTGAAAAAGCATAATAGCACCCCTTTAAAATTAGCCATTGGTCTTCTGTAGTAGCATGCATTTAGATCAGGATAACCACAGTTAAATCCACACATATAGCACCTCCTTATACCATGCTAAATACCATGGTAAAAATGTAATTGTAAAACAGATAGTTCCGGTCCTTGATTCTGATTGGTTGAGCTTGTAAATTCACTGTAAACCACGGCTTCTTGGGGCTTATTGCTTTACTGTATGCTTTCTAGGTATTTGTATGAAAAACAAGGCCATAGCTTAATCACAAAAATACTATAGTTATATTATATTACTCCAATATTACTTTTAATACATGTCTACATTAACAATATAATAAAATTTTATATGAATATCCCACATTTCTGCCACAATACCATGGTGTAGGTAGTGTTACTACAGTAAATCCATGGTAAATGATAGCGATTTATAGACTGAAAAGTCTTCTGACTGTATCTGTGCATACAGTGTTTCTCCTGTTTGTCAGCACTGTTTCATCTGGCTTTAAACTAATAAATCACCACATCATTTGTATTTGTTAAATTCAAGTGCTTACACTGGATCTTATATGGAAAGCCATGAAGGTCAAAACGCAAATTTTAAAAGGCATTGTTTGCGTGTTGTTTACTCATAGAATACGTGCTGTTTACATGTTGTTTATGTGTTGTTTGCATGTCAATTACGCATCAGTTACAGTAATGGATTACATTTAAAATGTTACATTTAAAATGCGTAATTAAACACTTTGGTCAATCAGTGTATCTGCAAGTTAAAAAGGTCTTTAAAAGTCATTTAAAAGCCCTCCAAAACTATAGTGTTGGGATCTCTAGAAACTCTAGAGGAGACAGTTTTATGTGTGAAACAGGAGATTTACTGTAGGCAAACGTCTTCATTTACTTTGCATTTAATCCCAATGCTGTTTCGGAGAAAGATGTAGAGAGCTTTGACTTATGATGTTTCTTTGCTGCAGCCGGTTAAACCCAGTAAACATCTCACTGTTGAATCCCACAGGCATTTTTGTGGAGCTATAGGATTGTTATGTATATTTTAATCTGCGTTGTAAATCCTCTCACTTCATGTCAAGCAGTAAAGGAGGGACGGGAGCAGCGTTTGGGACACGTGGACAGGCCGCAGAAAGCGATGTGGCAGAGCCCGGTTCACTTTTGGAATCAAAATGGCAGGACTGTGTGTGTGTATGTGTGTGCGAACAAATCTGTGCTTTAAGATTCATGTGTGCTCGAAAAAGTGCAGTAAAATGGTGAGCTAAAATCGTGGCTGGCAGCGCAGTCCCACAAACCTCAGCTCTTTCCTTCACTGCCTGGCTGTCCTCCCAGAGTCTCCGGCTCTAACCTCAGCGTGCAGACGGCAAAAAGAAATTCCCCTGCTCTGCTGTCCAGGCGCACAGAGGAGTCTCCACGCGCATGGGGAATGTAGTTGAAACGCATGTCACCTACTTGTCGATCTTGCGTGAGGGAGCAAAGATTAAGAGCTGGTGAAAGGACGCTCTGTCTAGAGTTCGACCCAGACTAGGTTTGGTTGCATAAGGCGGGGGCGACCCGGGTACCAGCCGGTGGCGGTGCAGCCATGGCTTGGGGTTTAGTATGTGGGGTGGAAGCTCTGCTGCTGCGAAGTGGCAGTTTCATATGGCAGATCGTCGTGTGGATGATCCGGAGGTGTTACCTGCAGAGGATGAGATCATGCCAGCAGTGCCTACAAACTTGCTTCTATTTGGGCGAAGTCTATCAGGTATCGACTCTTTTGTATCGGCTTGAGGTTGGTTTGAGATGATTTCAGTCGGTTTGAGACCTCCGCATGTCACTTGTGACAGTCAGTTTTTGATTCTTTCAATGTTTTACAGAAGAGTAAAGTTTGAAATGCATTTCATTTCAGATTTGTCAAAGCTATCCAAAGATTTGCTATCCAAAGCCTGATTTTAATATGAATGCATAATGAACTCAGTATGACATTTCCATCAAGTTTTTCAAGGATGAATAATCTTACAGCTCTATACTCTTACTTTGACAAAAAAAAAGTCTGGTTTTGTCTATTTTTATTTGTTTTAGAAAATTTTAGGAGAAACATCTGAGACGATGTTGATGCTTTTCTGGTTTCTTTAAGTTTCCTGATATTTTTTAATAAAAATACATTTTTCTCTGGGTTGCCGTGATTCACTTGTTGCCTTCATGGTGAAACTGAAGGAGTGGAAATATGTTTTTAAAATATATACTCATATATTTACAGTGTAGTTCAAAAGTCTAAGAGCATGTTGAAAATCTGTCTCATTAAAGCCTGAAAATAATCAGAAAGCTTTTGGATTTAAACAGAAAAAGTTGTGTTGTTGAAGAAGAACTGTTACTGTTAGAATTGTTGTTTGGTCACTAATTAAATGTTACATTACACATGAACTGACAGTATAATTTGTAATGGGAAAAAGAAGATGTAATTAAACAAAAGCCAAATAAAAGCTTTTTCACTTAGTGGTCTCTGATCTTTGTATCCTATTGTACATTGTTCATTGTAATGCTGCTGCACTGTTATACACAATGAAAAGTTAATTTCTCCAAAAACAGCTCTTATAGAAATTACACACATGGAAAAGGGCTTTTGAAAATTTCCCACAATATCAGTCATAATGCAATAATCCTGCACATAAGATTAGCCCTCATGAGTGCTGAGCAGATGAAAGATTTGTGCTAGTGAACACATTTCCATACCAGTAATCTGCCTTGAAAATAAGTCTACTGATAAAACTTATTCCACATTTATCCTGACCAAAGATTGTAACATATTTTGAATCATTTGGACTGGGTTTGGATTTTTACAAGAACACCTCAGGAGTTGCATGAAATTATACATCATCTCTACCACAGTATATTGTAAACAGACATTTTTGGTATTGGTCGGTTTATAGCACCGTCTTTGAGTCTTTGAGTCAAGCTGAAAAACAAAGCAATTTTGTGCCGTTTTTGTGGTTACATAAGATTCTGCTGGTTTGTTAACAGATGTTTTATCTATTTAAAAATGCACCAACTTTGTTTCTTCGTCCAACATCCTGTTGTTATTTTCAGTGACAGAAAAACAGCTAGTTTCTGGTTTATCCTGCACACCAAATGTGTGCTTTTCCATAATAATCCATGTGCATGGCTTCTAGTGGCACAAGTCCATAAAAAATCTCTACAGTCCTTTTGGGGAAAAAAAAAAAAAAAAAAAACGGTTTAAATGCATCTTATTTCAAAAATTCTTAAGAGTTTTATTGAATGTGTCATCAAATTCCCCTGCATAACAATACCGAATACCAAAAACTAAATATTCACATAATACATTAAGACATTTTGTGAGCCGACTTTCAACTCTGTAACTCAACCCTTGGGTGGTTTGTTTATTTGTTAGTTTGTTTAGTTGGTTGTTTATATGGTTGATTGGCTGGTTATATGTTTGGTTGTTTATATGGTTGGTTAGTTGCCTGGTTGTTTGTTTGTTTAGTTGGTTTGTTGGTTGTTTAACTGGCTGATTGGCTGGTTGAGTGGTTGTTTGTTTGGTTGGATGTGTATACTGTTGGCTGGCTGGTTGTTTGTTTGTATAAATGGTTAGTTAGTTGGCTAGTTGTTTTGTTTATTAGTTGTTTGGTAGGTTGTTTAAATGGTTGATTGGCTGCTTGGTTGGTTTGCTGATTGACTGGTTGGTTGGCTGGCTGTTTACTTGGTTGATTGGCTGATTGGTTGCTTGGTTTGTTTAGATGATTGGTTGATTGGTTGGTTGGTTGTTTAAACGGTTGATTGGCTACTTGGTTGTTTGTTTGTTTGTTTGTTTGTTTATATATGGTTGCTTGGCTGATTGTTTGTTTATTTGTTGGTTGTTTGAATGGTTGATGGTCTGGTTGTTCGGTTGACTCGTTATTTGGTTGGTTGTTTGTTTATATGGTTGGTTGACTGTTAGTTTGTTTGTATGTTTATTTGTTTAGCTGGTTGTTTAAGTGGTTGATTGGCTGGTCGTTTGGCTTGCTTATTGAATGTTTGGTTGGTTGGTTGGTTGACTGTTTACTTGGTTGATTGGCTAATTGGTTGTTTGGTTGTTAATATGGTTGGTTAGTTGGCTGTTTGTTTGTTTGTTTGGTTAGTTGGTTGTTTATATGGTTGATTGGCTGGTTGTTTGGTTGGTTGACTGTTTGTTTGTTTGGTTGGTTGGTTGTTTAAATGGTTGATTAGCTGGTTGTTTGGTTGACTGTTTGGTTGGTTGTTTATATAATTGTTTGGCTGGTTGTTTGTTTATTTGTTTGGTTGTTTGAATGGTTGATTGACTGGTTGTTTGGTTGGTTTGTTTATATGGTTTGCTAGTTTGTTGTTTTTTTATATTGTTGTTAGGTTGTTTGAATGGTTGATTATTTATTGTTTTGGTTGGTTGTTGGCTGGTTGTTTGTTTATTTGGTGGGTTGTTTAAATGGTTGATTGGCTGGTTGTTTGGTTAGTTTGTTAATTGACTGGTTGGTTGGCTGGTTGTTTTTGTTTTTTTAATTTTGTTTGGTTTTGTTGGTTGGCTGTTTATATTCTTGATTGGCTAATTGTTTGTTTGTTTGGTTTGTTGGTTGTTCATAAGGTTTATTGACTGGTTGCTTGTTTGTTTGTTGGTTGGTTAGTTGTTTATATGGTTGATTGGCTAGTTGGTTGTTCATTTGTTTGGTTGGTTATTTATACTGTTGGTTGGCTGGTTGTTTGTTTGTTTGTTGGTTGGTTAGTTGTTCATATGGTTGATTGGCTGGTTGTTTGTTTCACATATAATATATGGCACAGTTCAAATTTTAAGTGTATAGGCCAATTCACTTTACCGCCAGATGCAGACCAACGTTGATGGTCACCAGGGGTGTGTTCAAGCTCAAACCGGTGCCCAACGTTTTGCTACGGTTTCCGGGTTGAAAGACATGTTTTCTGGAAATGGTGTGCAACGGGGTTTGAGATACGTTTTCTCTTGTTTGGTGGGTGTGTCAAAAATGTCAGCTCAATCAGCTGCAACATGTATACAAACCACATGGTATTAAAGTGAGACAGCTCGCACAATGCATGCATTTATAGTAGAATTTTCGACATCTCCTATGATGCTGTAAATAAGCTGACACCAATCTTGCTATGGCTGTTGTTTACACACTGACGCACATACTGCTATATACAGTGGGAATTTGTAAGTAAATGTAATTAACATCAAAATAAATTCACAAGAGCAAGTATATTGTTTGCACATGTTTATTTACATTAAATGCAAAAAAAAAAAAAAAAAAAAAAAAACTAAAATAATAAGAGCACAAATATAGATCTGGAACTTCTTTAAGTCTGTCTAATATGTAGTAATTGCAATTTCTTCTGGTCCATATCCTTTCCTTAGGAAAGTGTGCTAAACACTGATTAATGTAAGATAAAAAAAATACTATACATATTTACATATTTTGCTATTGTACTGCAGAGTGACACTTTCATGAACTTTTCTATACTCCTCTATTTGGGCTATATAATAGGAAATATTACAGTATCATAGCACAACAGCAATAATGATAAGCCTAACACTCACAATAAAAATAATAAGGTCATATAGATTGTAATACAGTCTCGGAGGAAAGAAGTGTATTATCCTTCACCTGAAATGTTTGTCTGTTCATCCTGAAATGCCAGTCAAATGTTGGCTCACAATAACCACAGTTTCCACAAAACCCTTCTCTCGACTGAGATGTTCTCTTTTATTCTGAACGGCAAGGGCGGTGACTATAACACTGAGCGTAATTCGCAGTATTAAACACTTAGTTAGACCGATTTCATCAGGATCCAAAAATTCTTCAAAAAGAACACAAAGAATGGCCCTCTCAGCTGCCATAGTTGCAACTCTTGCATCATCAAAACAAGGTGTTCAACGCACCACCGTTTCTGTTTGAAAAACATTTTGCATCGTTTTGTCGGGGCTGAACGCAGCCCTAATTGCAGTATGTCACTTCTTAGACATTTTAAGGCCTGACAAACACTGATTCAACATCAGTGAAAACAAGCGGCAATCAATGGCAACAGATGCAGACAGAGGTAACACACTGATCTGACAAAACCCGAAGGATGTGTCCGTTGTTGTTTGTCTGCATCTGTCGGTTCAGTGTGAATTGGCCTAAACTTATTCTTATTGTAGGTTCATTTATTTAAATTTGAAAATAAAAATAACAATGTCTAGCATATACATGGAAATTAAATTTATTTTCCGGCATCTGAGAAAGAATCTGCCATCTGCAGAACCTTGTCAATATACTGCCATAACAGATCCTGTCTGGATTGTTTCAGTTGTTGCTGAGAGATGCCGTGTGACTCATAGCTCTGCTCTAGATGACAGTTATTATATGCTGTGGTAGTGAAATATTTCTGTCTGTTTACTTTCCCGTGTGTACCAACTGAAAGAAGACATTGTACAAGTTGATTTATTAACATAATATGTTAAGTTATTGAATAAGGAGGTGGTGATAGTACACTGTCAATCATCTGATGTCATCACTGTGTCCACAGATGACCGAGGGACGACTCTGCCAGGTGCAGCTCCTGGACGACAGGAAGCTGGAGCTGTTGGTTCAGGTATAATGTCTCACAGCACTGATCCCAGTTCTAGTCTATTACACCTCCCACTCAAGGGTAATGGACCTCTGTAAACCTCACTGTCTCACATTGTATTGATCAATGGATTTTCTCTCGCAGCCAAAGCTGTTGTCTCGTGAACTCCTGGATTTGGTCTCATCGCATTTTAACCTGAAAGAGAAGGAATACTTTGGATTCACCTATGTGGATGACACGTGAGTACCTCTTTTAATGATGTTGTCTATAGAGGTTCCTTGTTTTACAGAAATCTAGCTTTTGAAAACATAAGGGATGAAAGAACATGGCAAACCTGAATTTAAAGGGATAGTTCACCAAAACATGAAAATTAATATATCACTGCTCGATTCAGACGGTGTTTCAAAGATGAACGAAAGGTCTGGAATGACATGAGAGAGACATGAGCAAATGGTGACACAATTTTCATTTTTGGGTAAACTGTATCCTTAAGGCAAATGCATCAGAATGGTGTAGACAGTTCATATGGGTTATTTGAATGAACCAGTTCTGAAAATTGATTCATTGTTTAACTAAAGCTATTCATTGATTCATTGAAGTGTTTTTCAAAGTCCCTGAACAACATTATAGAAGCCCGTTTCTGCCACTGAATGAAAGAAATAAAAAAATGTAATTGCAACTTTTTATATCACAAATTTGATATTTTTCAAGCTAATCCGACATCTTTTCTCAGGGTGGTAAGATAAATAAACTCACAACTGTGAGTCCAATTCAGAGGAAATACAAAAAATATGTATTTTAACTTTTATAAAAAAAAATGTGACATTGTGACTTATACATAACTCTTAACTCATATACATAACTCTAAGAATTGTGAGATAAAAATTTAAAAATTGCCTTTTTTTATTCAGTGGTGGAAGCAAGCAACAATGCAACACTTTTGTTTTTGCACCCATTTTTCATGAGCTGAACTCAAAGATCATTTAAAAGACATTTTCTATGTACATAAAAGGCCTGTTTCTCTCAGATATTGTTCACAAATCTGTCTAAATCTGTGTTAGTGATTTTAATGTTAAAAATACACTTTTGTTAAAAACTGCTGTTTATCACAATGTTTTTAATGATGTAATGTAGACTGCATATGTATAGCTTTCCTTACAAAAAAAATAATGTGGTGCTACTATAATATAGGATTGTTTTACAAGGTTTTACTTAAATATATACTGTGACACTAAATAATAACCATATTTATATACTGTTTTATAATATGATATTTACAGTCTATGGTAGTTCAGAGAATACCACAATACTGCCAATGTACGTATGGAAAAACATGGTATTGTCAATCTACTATGTTAAAATAAATAAATTAATTAATTAATTTTAAAAATACTACGGCGCTTTTTAAAATTATATATAGTGCCCTATGAAAATTTGTTTTGTTTTTTCCCAAATTCCATTTTCTTTTTTTCCCCCAAAGGAATTACAAGTAATAATATATATATTTTTTTAATTTTTGTTTTTCTGGATTTCGTTTTTTTTCCCCCGTTTTGATTTTTCTAGACTCTGTTTTAATGTTTAATTTAAAAAACTATCAAAAAACAAGTCTACATAATTGAAATCATTAAACTTTTTAAGGCCCTTTATTTTTTTCTCAAATTCAGTTTTATTTTTACCAAATTCTGTGTTTTCCATTAATTTTCTGGATTTTTATTAAATTTTAATAATCAAAAGCATCTTTAATTGTTAACTGTTCTATTTTATAAAAAATACATTTATTTATTTATTTATTTGTTCAAAAATAATATGTTTTGTAATATTTTGTATTTATATTTTTCTGGCATTTGAATTCGGGTAAATAATTTTTGTGGTAAATAATTCTTAGAAAAATAATGTTAACCCTGCGTCTAGTCCATATCGCATTTTGTTGTGAGTGTACTGATCTTTTCATTTATTCATTCAAAACTGGACAAATTCTGTGACATTTCATGTTATACAGTAAATTCCATTTTTATGACTGGATTCCACGATTCCGTCTTTCCGCATCACTGAAATCATAGGGCCCTGCATATACTAATGTTATTATTCCAGTGCAGCTCTTCCAAACTAATGCTGTAATGTTGTACAAATTCTTTACAAATCTGAGTGAACCATTTAAAAGAAACTGTTGAAAAATATGTAACTATTTATATATAAGTGATTCAGGCATCACTAGAAGGCAAAATCTCTTGTATTTCTGCCCAGTTCCAGTTCAGTTCTGCTGAAGTCATTTCTGTGCAGATGATTTTCATCTATTAGTGTTAAATTGCAGAGCGTTTACTGGGTTGAATAAGAATGTGGGCTTGCACATTTCACTCAAATGACCTTTTCTCTTCCAGCGGCCAGTGCAAATGGCTGCAGCTGGACCGCAGAGTGCTGGAACACGACTTCTCCAAGAAATCTGGGCCTATTGCGCTTCAGTTCCTGGTGAGGTATGTGATCTCTACCTCATGATGTCTTAAGTCACATGACCACAGCGACCACAGAATGCAGCACATTCCTGGACTGAATCACTGTGGTGCTGCTGCTGCTCCAAAGAAGCACCTTGTTTTAGGTTTTAACTGAGGTTTTTGTCGTTTGGCTACGACTCACCCCTTGACACTACAAAATTGTAATTTGTCATTTGCAGGTTTTACATAGAGAGTATTTCGCTTCTAAAGGAGCACACAACTGTGGAGTTATTCTTTCTGAATGCCAAGTCCGCCATCTATAATGTGAGTACGTTTGTGTCTGTTTACTCACTGAAGTGATTCACAGTCTCATTTCTCGCCTCTATAAACAATTAGAAAGCCACAGACCTCAGATAGTTCATACGAGTTATTACATCCCAGGGCCATAGGAAGGCAATGTGTCACTGACTGGCCTGTGAATCAAGAAAAGAGAAATTCTTGCAAGATTCTTCATAACCATAAAGACCACCACAAGCATTATTTTGGGTGTCTTTTTTTCACTGTTCGTTATGAGCAGGGTTTTCCCCACTGTTTTATGAGCTAGCGGCAGAATTGTATCTAATACACAGGCAAAATTTAATTTGTGTTTCCTCCGAAAGCATTTATTTTTTATTTGGTTGTTGAGATTGTTATCAGTGGTGGAAAGCAACAACAGGTATATGTTTTCTCCTGTAATTTTAGGATTTGCACTACCAGTCAAAAGTTTTTGAACAGTAAGATTTTTAATGTTTTTTAAAGAAGTCAGTTTTGCCCACAAAGCATGCATTTATGTCATCCAAAATACAGTAAAAATAGTAAAATTCTGAAATATTTTTACTATTTAAAATAACTGTTTTCTATTTAAATATATTTTAATATTTAATTTATTCCTGTGATTTCAAAGCTGAATTTTTAGCATCATTACTCCAGTCACGTTACATCAGAAATCATTCTAATATTCTGATTTGCTGCTCAAATGAACGTTATTTATTATTATTATCATTATTATTATGTTGGAAACAGCTGAGTAGAATTTTTCAGATTTCTTTAATAAAAAGAAAAGTTAAAAAAAATAGATTTATCTGAAACAGAAAAATATTTTGTAACATTATAAATGTCTTTATCATCACTTCTTTTAAAGCATCCTTCCTAAATAAAATTATTAATTTCTATAATTTCTTTCCCAAGTGTATTAATATTAATACTTTTATTTAGCAAGGATGCTTTAAAGTGATCAAAAGTGATGATAAGTGATGATTGAAACTGTTTTAAATATTGATAATTATAATAAAAAATGTTTCTTTAACAGCAAATGCTAAATTAGCTATTTTAATTTGATCACAGAAATAAATTACATTTGAAAATATATTAAAATAGAAAGCGGTTATTTTAAATAGTAAAAATATTTCAGAATTGTACTGTTTTTGCTGTACTGTAATCAAATAAATGCAGGCTTGGTGAGCAGAAGAGACTTCTTTAAAAAAAAAAAAAACATTA
The DNA here is from genome assembly GCF_022985175.1 of Labeo rohita. Lineage (NCBI taxonomy): Eukaryota > Metazoa > Chordata > Actinopteri > Cypriniformes > Cyprinidae > Labeo > Labeo rohita. Next base: position 27,957,972 of record NC_066891.1, read on the forward strand.
CAAATCTTATTAAAAAAAAAAAAAAATGGAATGATAGTGTATATATTTGAACGGTATATAAAATGTACATCTATTTGGATTAAACAAAAACAAGCTAATACAAGTCATACAAAAATTAAACTGGTAATATTTCTGTAATATTACTAATAAACTGACCAGGTTTATATATTTATCATCAATACATCCAGTTTGCTGAATATTGCTTGGTTAATAGCTAGTCATTGTGATAATATTTTACTGAATATGTTTCACAATGAACAGGTTCTAAGCAATTTAAATAAATGCATTTTGAAAATAAGATTTAAATAGAATATTTGAATTAGATGTGAAATTTCCATCTATTTGGATTATACAGCTTTAACAAACTAATAAACTTAATAAGTTATGTTAATGCGATTATATTTGTCATACATAAGTAATACGCAAATGAAAGATTTTTGTAAAAGCACTAATAAACTGAATGTGTTTTAAAGACACAGTAACCAGATTTATATATTTATGAAAATATGATAATTTAAACAGAATGCAAATAGTTAAACAGAATGCAAATAGATGCAAATACTTATTTTATGTATGGCAGGAAAATATGCATTACATTAAGTTTATTAGTTAGATATTATGTACAGTCATGGCCAAAAATATCTGCAATTTGTAATTCTGTCAGAAAATGCAACACTTCTCTCAGAAAATTGTTCCAGTTGCAAATGTTTTGTTACTTACATGCTTATTGTTTTTTTGTTTGCACTGCAACAACACAAAAAACAGAGAAGAAATTCAAACTTGATCAAATTTCACACAGAACTCAAAAATAAACTAGACAAAATTATTGGCGCTATGTCAAAATTGTAAGAAATAATTGCATTTCAAGCATGTGATGCTCCTGTAATTTGTATTTAGACACATCTGTGGCAAGTAACAGGTGTGGGCAATATAGTATTGGAGAAATGGAGAACATTTGACATTAAGCCTTTGTGTTGTGAGCATGGAGAAAAGAAAGAAGTGTAAAGAGTTGTCTGTGGATTTGAGAAAAAAACTGTGGAAAAACATGGACAATCTCAAGGCTACAAGTCTCCAGAGATCTTAATGTTCCTGTGTCCACTGTGTGCAATATCATCAAGAGGTTTACAGCCCATGGCACTGTAGCTAACCTCCCTGGACGTGGAAGAGAAAAATTAATGAAAAATTACAACAAAGGATCGTCAGAATGATGAATAAAGAACCCAGATTAACCAAACAAATTCAAGCTGATCTGCAGACACAGGGTACAACAGTGTCAGTTCACACTATCCATCGCCATCTGAATGAAAAAGAAGGCCCAGGAGGACACCACTGCTGACACAAAGGCATAAAAAGCAAGACTGGAGTTTGCCAAATCTTATGTAACAAAACCACAATCCTTCTGGGAGAACATGCTGTGGACAGATGAGACAAAAGTAGAGCTTTTTGGTAAAGGCACTGTTTACAGAAAAAGAAATGAGGCCTTCAAAGAAAAGAACACAGTCCCTACAGTCAAACATGGTGGAGGTTCAAAGATGTTTTGGGGTTGCTTTGCTGCTTCTGGCATTGGATGCCTTGATCATGAAATCTGATGATTACCAAAGAATTTTGGGGCGCAACGTAGTGGCCAGCGTCAGAAAGCTGCGTCTCCACCAGAGGTCATGGGTCTTCCAGCAGGACAATGACAAAAGCACTCAGAAATGGTTACAAACAAAGCACTGGAGAGATCTGAAAATCTGAATGACCTGGAGCAGTTTGCAAAAGAAGAGGTCCAGAATTCTGGTAGAGAGGTGTAAGAAACTCATTCATGGTTACAGGAAGCGATTGATTTCAGTTATTTTTTTCCAAAGGAGGTGCTACCAAATATGAAGTTAAGGGTGCCAATAATTTTGGCCAGTGCATTTTTTGGGTTCTGAGTGGAATTGTATCAGATTTGACTTTTCTTCTCTGTTTTTTTGTGTTGTTCCAATGCAAACAAAAAAAATAAAAATAATAATAATAATAATAATAATAATAATAATAAAATATACATGCAAGTACCAAAACATTTGCAACTGCAACAGTTTTCTAAGAGAAGGGTTGCATTTTCTGACAGAATTGCAATGGGTGCCGATATTTTTGGCCATGATTTTTTGAGTGCACACACATCTATCAGACACACCCTCACATCTGTTATGCTTTTCTGCAGCTTTCAATCTGTTACAATTTAATACATCATATAAATATGTGTCTCCAATGTAAAGTGGCAATTTTCCTTTATTGTAATAAATGGTTATATTAGGACGGCTGGTTGGCTGAATATTTTATATACATGACAGACTATTTATTGATGAAAACACTGAAAGATCAATTTAAATTATTTGTGAATAACCTAATTATCATTCATGAGCAAAGCCATTTCACTAAAACAAATTGATGCCCATGGCGGGAATATCATATTTTATATCACATTTTCTCATGACGTTAATAAATAGACATGATGAGTGTGGTTTCAAAGTGCCGTTATTCAGAGAACGTTATATGACTCAGAATGAGTTCTTGAGGTGAAGGTTTGCTTGTTTGTGCACAGGGTGACATTGAGGTGGAGAGTGAGCTGGTTTTTAAATTAGCTGCTCATGCATTGCAGGTAAGACTGTCAGAGATTTAAAACATGAGTTGTTTTTATTTTTTAGTCAGTGTTATGTATTAAATGCACATACTTAAACTGTTTTGTTTTACAGGAATCTAAAGGAGACTATACAAGGTTTGTGCTTATTTTTACCACACTTATGTGAGATGAAGCAAATTGACTGCTTGTGTAGAATAAAATCACTCTGTCTGCCAGACAGCACAGTGACTCAGTGAATCTAAGATATGGGAAAAAGACTTAATGGTTGTTAATTGAGAAACAAGGTCAGGATGAGATTAGAGTCATGGAATGATGAAAGTCCATTTTTTATAATAGGATCAGAAAAGTTTGACAACCTCTGTATTAAAGGAATAGTTAATCCAAAAAAATATTCTTAGTCATCATTTACTCAGAATCTCATCTTTCCAAACTTTTAGGCCTTTCTTTTCTCCGTCAAACATAGGAGTTATTTAGTGGCATGTTCAAGAACTTAAGTTGTCAGTGTGATTTGTGTGCTATATTCAAGTCTTCTCAAGTCATATGATAACTTTTAATTTAAGATTTTTTTTTTTTCACTTAGATACAGCTAAGTGTTTGTTTGTCTAATTAATCATTTTGTGAAAAATAATGAAAGTTGTTACATCTCTGTACCCTGACACTTATCCAATTATGATTCACAATGTTACAGTACATCATGTTATAAAGCAGTTATGTAACATGAATCATTATGCTACTGTAAAAACGTCAGTCGTTAAAACTCGCTGCATGTTGATGAGTATTTGTGTTGATTTTAGTGATGAAAACACCATAGCAGATCTGAAGAAGCTTCCAGCATTGCCCACTAAAGTCCTGAAGGAGCATCCGTCTCTAGCATACTGGTACAACATTATTTCATACAATTATCTGAATAGAAAATGCCTGTGTAAAATAATAAGATTCAGATAAACATCATCGAATTTAGTTAGTTTTATGTAAAATCCCAATCATTTTTGTAAAATAAATAAATAAATAAATACAAAATACAAAAATACAAATCTAAATTGTGTAAAAAGAAAAGTCAGTGGGAATTTAAAAAAAAAAAAATTATTATAATTATTTTACTTTTATATAATTTTTTTATCATTATTATATAAATTTTTATTTAGCAAAGATGTATTAAATTGATCAGACATGACAGTAAAGAAATGCTTTGTATTCATCCAAGAAGCCTAAAATGTATCAGTTAATGTACCATAATTTTGTTGTTTTGTCAATTTATTTCTTTCGTAGTTTTTTTTTTTTTTTTTTTTTTTTTTTTTAAGCTTTTAGTTATTTAGTATTTGGTTATTAAACGTCAAGTTAAACTAAATGAAAATGAGAAATGTTGTCTTGGTAACTAGCTGAATTATTTTTTAAATTATTTTTATTTTTTTAATTATTTTATTTTCAGATTACACTATTAAAATAAATAATCATAAGTCTACAACAGTGTTATTTTAGTATCATTGAGATATTATTAGTTTTTGTTACTATTTTGAATTTTTTTTTATATTTTCTGCTTTCATGTTAATTTTAGTTAAAGTTTTAGTAGTTTTGTTTTTGTCAATTTTATTTTTATTTAAGTTTTAGTTATTTAGTATTTAGCTATTGTACATTAAGTTAAACTAAATGAAAATGAGAAATGTGGTCTTGGTAACTAGCTGAAATAAACTATGTTTTACATATATTTTTTATTTTTTATTAATTTTATTTTCTATTTTTATGTATTTTTTTAATTAATAAAAAATATTTTTTATTTAGTTTTTTTGTTAGAATTTGCTTTATTTCAAGTATTGTTTATTTTTTTAGTTAGTTAAATGTAAAATGTATCTATGTTTCTACAAAAAATATGTATATAAAAATAAAATTATGTATTAAAAGTATGCATTAAATTGATCAAAAGTGACAGTAAAGACTTTTACTCTATAAAGATTTCTATTAAAAATGTTTATTTAAATTTCTTTTAAATAAAACAATGAACAAAAAATGATTAAAAAACAAATCACAGTTTCTAAAAAAATATAAAGCAGCACAACTGTTTTCATCAATGATAATAGTCATAAATGTTTCTTGAGCAGCATATTAGAATGATTTCTGAAGGATCACGTGACACTGAAGACTGCAGTAATTATACTGAAAATTCAGCTTTAAATCACAAAAAATAAATTACATTTTACAATATATTTAAATAGAAAACAGGTATTTCAAATTGTAATAATAATCACAATTTAATGTTTTTTTACTGTATTTGTGATGAAATAAATGCAGCCTTGAACATGAGAACTATTTAAAAAGCATAACAATTTTGTACCGCAGTCTTACCCTACATATTTGAACAGTAATGTATATTTTCTTAATATCTTACACGTTTTACTTCTCATAAAAAAGTGTCTTGTTTTTAGGATTTTTAAATATATTAACTGTACAACTAGACAAATAACAGATTAAAATATGATTACTGTGAATATATATGTATATTATAGCTTACTAAAAAAATGAATAAAATGCCTGATGTGTTGTTCTCACGGTCTAAAGCTGTTTAATTACTGCCAGCGCTGATGTGTCATTTAAGGCAGCAGCACGGACAGCCGTGAGATTTACATCGAGAGCCGATGAGTCAGTGATGCTGAAGCTGCATTTATAGCCCTTTATGAGAGCTTTATGGCTGATGATCCGTGCTCTGCTGTCTTTATGCTGACGCGCTGAGGTTTGAGGGAGGCTT
>NC_066891.1:27965816-28066444 GCF_022985175.1 Labeo rohita
ATCTATCTATCTATCTATCTATCTATCTATCTGTCTGTCTATCTATCTATCTATCTATCTATCTATCTGTCTATCTATCTATCTATCTATCTATCTATCTATCTATCTATCTATCTATCTATCTATCTATCTATCTATCTATCTATCTATCTATCTATCTATCTATCTATCTATCTATCTATCTATCTATCTATCTATCTATCTATCTATCTATCTATCTATCTATCTATCTATCTATCTATCTATCTATCTATCTATCTATCTATCTATCTATCTATCTATCTATCTATCTATCTATCTATCTATCTATCTATCTATCTATCTATCTATCTATCTATCTATCTATCTGTCTATCTATCTATCTATCTGTCTATCTATCTATCTATCTATCTGTCTATCTGTCTATCTATCTATCTGTCTATCTATCTATCTATCTATCTATCTATCTATCTATCTATCTATCTATCTATCTATCTATCTATCTATCTATCTATCTGTCTATCTATCTATCTGTCTATCTATCTATCTATCTATCTATCTGTCTATCTATCTATCTGTCTGTCTGTCTGTCTGTCTGTCTGTTTGTTAAATCAAATTCACTGCATGAGAATTTTTGCTCCCTCTTTGTGTCATTTTGGGGATTGTTGGATCTTGGTTATTTCTGTTACTTTTGGTGGCATTTTGCCCCAAGTCCTTAATTTCTGTTCAAGGATGGTGCATAATTTTTGTGCTTTAACTAAACCCATGCAGTTTCAGTTTTTAAATATTTCAAGTTACATTTTCTCTTAAGGTGACATTGTTTCAATGTAACCACATAAATAAGTTCTTATTAATATTAATTAACATATTTATGTGGAATTAGGCTTAGGGTTTGGTTTAAGGTTTGTTGCTAGTAATTATGCATACTTTACTGGGATTACATTGTGTGTAACTACGTCACTGTAAATAATGTAAATATTTGTTGATAAAAGACGGTATCAGTTTTTCAGGCTGTTGATGTGTAACTAATGAAAAGGTCTTTCTTGTCTGGCAGGATAAACAAGGTATTCCATGGTGGCTGGGCATCAGCTATAAAGGCATTGGACAGTATGATCACCAAGATAAAGTAAAACCTCGAAAGGTACGTTGTGTTTCCTGTCTCTGGGCATTGGAGTACATATCTCTTATATAAACAGAATCATGAGTCATTGTACGCAGCTCAGTGTATCCTGTGAAATGAGGCTTAGATTTCCCCAGACGAGACTCACAGCATGTCAGCACTTGCTCTCATAGTTTATTTGCACTTGAGGCTATGATGATACAGAAATGAAGTGTAACATTCAACACATATAGTCTCCACTACGTAAAACAGTGTTCTGATGATATACATGGAAAGGAAAAACAACTGCTGTACCGGTGTGCATTGTGAATATATATATGGATATATATGGACTCAGTTTTAATGGTTAATTTACATTTTATTAATCATATAAAAGTCTAATTAATTGAAATCATGAAGTCTATACAATTTAACAACAATTTGTTAAAAGCTGAAAAAAAAAAGAAAAAAAAAAAAAAGAAAAAATTTTTAGGACCCACGAAATATGTGACCAAGGACCACAAAATCAGTCATAAGGGTAAATTTTTTTTTTTATCAAAAATTAAGCTTTGATATATTTACAATAGCAAATGTACAAAATATTTGATCATGGAACATGATCTTTAATTAATATCCTAATGATTTTTGGCATAAAAGTAAAATTGATAATTCTGACCCATACCCGTATTGTTGGCTATTGCTACAAATGCCACACGTGTTTTTTGTTTTACCAAATGTGTTTTGTTTTATTTTTACTTGCAAACAGAAAACAAAATGTGATTAGTCCATAAAAAAATAAAGTTTCATTAATTATTGTATTGTTATTAGTGTTAGTATTACATCGAGCACTTTCTGTGATATAGTAATATATTTCTGTCACAATTTCTTCAAGTTAAACCAAGCTTTTAATTTGACGGGATGCTGTGAAGCAGTGTTGCCAAGTCTGTGGATTTCACACAGAATTGGGCTACTTTTACAAACTTTACGCGTCAGAGAAACAAGTGTGCAGCCGTTAAGTAACAAAAGTTATTATTTGTATTGTAATGTTCGAGCAGATGTTATAAATGTCAGTAGACCGGTACAATTTTAAAACAATTGGTTCATTCATAAATTCATACAACTTTACCTTCACGCTGTGGAAATGCAAACAGGAAGTCAGAAGACAACTAGCACATGTGCTAAAAAGGGGTGGAGCTACATAAGGTCTACATTGTTGCTATGGATTGTTTTTTAGTCCACAGGTTAAAGCGTTGTTTGATATAGGGGACAACTATGAAAAAATGTAATAAGGCTAGTTTTGGAATAGTTTTGATTAGCAGTCAAACTTTTTTTTTTATTTTTTTATGCAGACCTGGCAACCCTGACTTGTAGAACTTTGAGTTAAGCCCAAAGTGTATTTTGTTTTCGTATGCGTATGCTAGCAGACGGTCGCCACATGCGCTCTAGAACGCGTCATGCATGTCCAGTGTCTGCTCTATTTTCTCCAATAAGTTATTACCGATAACAAATATTTTTGAACTCTTTTAAACCAAAACTTTGGTTCCTAATACCCTCTTGCTCACAAGTGTCAGAAATGTTGCATATGTTGCCACTATTTTGTTGTTGTTGTTCCGTCTCTTTAGTTTCGTTTTATACTGTTAAACAATGGCCCTGTACAGTGTTGCCACCTTGTGGAACAATTGATTACTGCAAAACAAATTCAGGGCACATATGCGGTTACAAAAATCAGGTGATGTGCGTGTACTATTCTGATGACGAAATATGCATCATATGCACTGTACGCTAACCCTGGCGAAAGAGAGTGAATACTTTGGGCTTTAAAGGAGAAGTTCACTACTAGAACAAAAATTTACAGATAATTTGCTCACTCCCTTGTCATCCAAGATGTTTATTTCTATGGTGCCCAAGTTTGAACTTCCAAAATGCAGCTTCAAATGGCTCTAAATGTTCCAAACCAAGGAAGAAGCGTCTTTAAAAAAATTACAATTTATATATTTTTTAACCACAAATGCTCATCTTGTCTAGCTCTGCGTGATCTCTGTGTATTCTGGTTCAATACAGTTAGGGTACGTCTAAAAACTTCCATCTCATTTTCTCCTCCAACTTCAAAATTGTCCTACATCGCTGTTTTACCTTTTTTGTGAAAGGCGTTTGATCTTTGCACGTTCACTTTGTGAACACTGGGTCTGTACTTCTGCAGCGATGTAGGATGATTTTGAAGTTGGAGGAGAAAATGAGACGGGAGTTTTTTGGACATACCCTAACTGTCTTGAGGCAGAATACACAGAGTTCACGCAGAGCTAGACAAGATGAGCATTTGAGGTTAAAAAGTATATAAACTGTAAATATTTTTTAAAAAATGACCGATTGTTTCGCTAGATAAGACCCTTCTTCCTCGACTGGGATCGTTTAGAGCCATTTAAACTGCATTTGAACTACATTTTGGACTTTCAAACTCACAAGCACCATAGAAGTCCACTATATGGAGAGAAATCCTGAAATGTTTCCCTCAAAAAACATAATTTCTTTACGACTGAAGAAAGACAGACATGAACACCTTGGATGACAAGGGGGTGAGTAAATTATCTGTAAATTTTTGTTCTGGAAGTGAACTTTTTTAATGTGCATATCTGTCTGTAGTTTTCCTCAAATTAAACTGTAAAATGCTCATGAATTGACTCTCGGAGTAGCTCTGGGGATGAAGTTTGTGTGGGCATGGTTTATGTCTTTATATAGTGGGACTGCATAGGCTGAAAACAGTAACTCCACTTGACTGGATTCTGCAGTTCCATGCATGTTTTCCGTGTCGCAAAACTCATAGAGCCCTAAAATCATCATAGAGAGATTGTGGCACTGATAATACACAGAATTATATAATACAAATTGTACACAAGCGAAATTATGAATTGAACAACTGGTTTAGGATTCTCTGTCTGAGCTAGAACAGGTGGAGCAGTGACCTAGCCTGAGAGAGAGAACGATCCACCCTGGTCTTTAGTTGAGTTTCACAGCAGGGAGGAGAGCCTGATGCGCGATTCCTCGCTGCTCTGGTATCTGACTGATGTCATGAGCAGCAAGAGGCTGGGCCAAGACTGCGTGCCTGAGCTCCTGTAGGAAACCTGATGAGACAAGTCAGGAACCGCGAGTAAAGACGGCTTCAGCAGAGTAGACGATAACATAATGAAGAAGCTCAGGATTTGATTAACATCATTTAACCTTCCGAACCACCGGTAAGAGGCTCTAAAAGCTGGATAATTCGATTTCGCACATGAAGTCTTGAGAGAGTTTGTTCTTGTCGGTAACCTGCAGACGCCTCTGCTGAAATATTGTGATGGTCTAAAATCGTGAGAGTAAGTGTTTATATTATATTTTATAATGTTTATAAGTATTGGTAGAAATAGTATTTTTTCCCTTCAGGAACCTTACATCGACTTTTAATGGTAGAATATCCATAAAAATGTAGGGTTACTGTCGAATGTCTAAATTAAAGTGATTTTCAAAGGTTTGGGGTCAGAGATTAAAAAAAGAAAAAGAAATTATATATTTTTATGCAGCAAAGATGCGTTAAATTGATCAAAAGTGACAATAAAGACTTTTATCCTAAAGATTTCTATAAAAAAATGTTAGTGTTTTTTTAACTTTCTGTTCATCAAAGTGTCCTGGAAAAAATTATTTCCGCGAAACATTTTCCACAAAAACATGAAGCAGCACAACTGTTTTCAACATTAATAATAATAAATGTTTCTTGAGCAGTAAATCAGCATGAGAATGATTTCTGAAGGATCGCGTGACACTGAAGACTAAAGTAATGACGCTGAAAATTCAGCTTTGATCACAGAAATAAATTGCAATATAAAATATGTTCATATAAAAAAGGGTTATTTTAAATTGTAATAATATTTCATAATTTTACACCTTTTACTGTATTTTTGATCAAATAAATGCAGCCTTGGTGAACATAGGAGACCTATGTCAAAAATATTAAAAATCCTATCAACCCCAAACCTTTGAATGACAGTGAATGCATACTAAACATGACTGAATCAACTTGAATATGGATGTATTTTTAATATTTCATCCTAAACTGAAAATTTGGTGTAGAAAACCTTCATGTCATTCCTATATGCTATTGTTTTTTTTTAATCAAAGCCAATTTGCTAAAGTCATAAGTGAATATAATTTACGGATTATTGTGGTTACATGCAGTACTGCAGCGGTTGCCAGGTTGACGCGTAGTGAGTCATTTTGCATTGAGGTGTAGTCGTTGAAGCACCTGAACTCGCTGTGAGCTCTAGAGATCAGCCCATCTGCTGGAAGCCAGTAAAACTCTCTCTCACATCTTGTTTTTCTTAGCTCTTCCAGTGGAAGCAGTTGGAGAACTTGTACTTCAGAGAGAAGAAGTTTGCTGTGGAGGTGAATGATCCTCACAGGTGAGGAGAAACTTTTTTGTTTTTGGATTTGTGTGTGTGTGTGTGTGTGTGTGAACAAGAGATCATATCAGAGCTGGTTTCCACCATAAATACAGTACCAATACACAAACACAAACCAAGAGTTTGTGGTCAGGAAGATTTTTTTAAATGTTGTTGAAAGTAGTCTGTTCTGCTCACCAAGCTGCATTTATTTGATCAAAAAATACAGTAGTGAAATATTATTATAATTTAAAACGTTTTTCTCTGTGAATAAATTTTAAAATATAATTTATTTTTTAAAGGTTTTAAAGCTGAATTTTTAGCATCATTACTTTAGTCTTCGGACATGATCCTTCAGAAATCATTCTAATAGGCTGATTTGCTGCTAAAGAGTGTTGCTTTTCAAAAGAGTTGTGCTGCTTATATTTTTGTGAAAAAAAGAATATATATATATATTTTTATTCTTTATTGAATGCAAAGTTTCAAATTTACATTATTTCAAATAGAACTCTTCTGAAACTATCCACCTTTTTCTTGAGTAAGCAATGATGGATTCTAACTTCCATCTGGGTGCTTTCAAAAGAAAAAAAAATGTTATATATATATATAATCATTAATCATGATTAATTGCATACAAAATAAAAGTTTGTGTTTACATTATATATGTATGTGTGTACTGTGCATATTTATTTATGATTTGATGAATATATATTACATATATTTCTTAAATATACACATATTTGTTTGTGTATTTATATATACATATAAATATGCACAGTACACACACATATATAATGTAAATACAAATTTTTATTTTAGATGTGATTAATCATGATTAATTGTTTTGACAAATTAGTAACTGTTAAAATATGTGTGTTATTATGCAATGTATTAGTCGTTATTTCCTACAGAGTGTGAATGTGAGTGTTTTTCAGTTTCCTCTGTGAATGTGTCCCAGTGATCATGCTGTGTGTGCGTGTGTGTGTCTGCATGCAGGCGAACGGTGACTAAACGCACGTTTGGCCAGACGGGCCTGGTGATCCACACTTGGTATGCCAGTCACTCATTGATCAAAACCATCTGGGTCATGGCCATCAGCCAACACCAGTTCTACCTGAACAGAAAACAGTGCAAAGTAAGTCACTGCACTTTACACACATGGCTGATAAGCTTTAATCAAGCAGATTGCTCATATGTCTATATAAGTACAGTAGATTCATATGAATTGATGAGATTCAAAACCAAAAAGGTACATCAGGCGTTACACCATTCCAAAGTTATGAAACATTTTCTGTTCTTAATAATAGTCACTGTACACCCACTGTCTTCTGGCAGCGCAGCGGTGTGTGAGTTTCATAAATATTCATTCTTTCAGGTTGTATCTTTTTTCATATAGAACAAAAATTAGGAATTGTAAAAAACGAACACATCTGTAACAGACAGAAAAGAAAGATCACAAATGAATTTTTAACCCTGTAAAGCCTGACATATGAAATAATAACCAGGGGAAAAAAATGAAATAGAACAATATATTGAACTTTTTACAAATCTAGAAAAAAATGTTGAGAAACATCAGGCTTTTATGGTTCATATAAACTGACCAAAATTATAAACGCATTATAAACGTTTTTGCCCCCTTTTTTTATGAGCTGAACTCAAAGATCTACGACTGTTTCTATGTACACAAAATCTGAAAACTGCCCATACCATAACTCCACTGCCACCATAGGCCACTCGATCCACAACGTTGATATCAGCAAACCGCTCATCCACACAACGCCATACACGCTGTCTGCAATCTGCCCTGTACAAAGAAAACTGGGATTCATCCGTGAAGAGAACACCTCTCCAAAGTGGCAGACGCCATCGAATGTGAGCATTTGCCCACTCAAGTCGGTTACGACGACGAACAGCAGTCAGGTTGAGACCCCAATGAGGACGACGAGCATGCAGATGAGCTTCCCTGAGACGGTTTCTGACAGTTTGTGCAGAAATTCTTTGGATATGATCACTAACACAGATTTAGAAAGATTTGTGAACAATATTTGAGAGAAATAGGCCTTTTGTGTACATAAAAAAAGTCTTAGATCTTTGGGTTCAGCTCATGAAAAATGGGGGCAAATACAAAAATGTTGCATTTATAATTTTGGTCAGTGTAGTATAATGTAGTGAAAATATGGACTTTAAACTCGAGAAGTAAGAAAACTCCCAAAAATATCCATGTTTTTCAACAAGTTTTGATGATGTTGATCATTTAGAGGCCTGCATAGTAGACTACAGGCTTAAAGGGGTCCTATTATGCTCTTTTACAAAGTCTTGATTTTGTTTTGGGGGTGTACTAGAACATGCTCTAATGCTTTGTGGTTCGAAAAAGCATTTTTCGCATAATTTACATTATTACAATACCTTTCTCCCAGCCTCGCACAAATAGCTTGATTAGTTCTGGGTTTGATGAAGGCCCGCCTTTTGAAAAACGAAATGTGTTGTGATTGGTTAGCTCTCCCACTGCGTTGTGATTGGCAAATAGCTTAGAAAGTGGCTGTTTCTCAATTCCAAGAATGCAAGAAACACACTTGTGTTCTCAGGGAGACCGTTCCTGCCAGGCTTCTTTGGAAGAACGAACTCGACGCGAGAACACAGAACTCGTCTTTGTGAGAATTGAGATGCACTGTGTTCTTGCTGCTCAACTGACAGTCCCAGCAGATTATAAGGAGCGAGACAGAAGCACGCAATGCAAATTAACATCACAAACAAATGCCATAATGCTTTAAAAACTAGTATTTAATTTTATTACAGACAGCATTTTCGTATTATTTTATAGCTTTTTAGCGCATGTATTTGTGAAAATGATTAGACTAAGTACAATGTTACATATTCTTTTTAATATGGCAATAAAAAGTATGACAGGGTTTCTCACTTCATTAAAATAATACAAAACAAAACCACAAATGTTTACTTTGACGAGCCATCACTTATTTGCACACTTGCAGCGGGAATGTCTTAAGCGAGAACGAGAAGTTTAAAGCTTACAGGCTTCCGTACGTCGTCCACACGCAGCATCTTCTGGGATTTCTAATGGTTTGATTCTCTCAAGTCTGCATTCGATGCATCCTCGATTTCAAGAACACATCTGGGCACTTTCATGTATCCTTTGTACTTGCGTTCTTAATCACTGATTAGCCTAGCCTGGTATAGTGCAAGTTTATGCATTTAAAAAAAAACACTCATAAAAAACACATTATAAGTGAAGCTGTCTACACTGTATGATGAATAAATCTCTCACCACACACTGCACACGTCTGCGGCGCATTACGGCTCCAACACGGCCACTGGAGCTGATAGCGGCCACTCTAGTAATCAGTGCTTGTGTTTTTACCAGCCATGCCTCGGCATGTGTTTTCACCCCCTATACCGCACCAGTCTGCGGCGCGTTGCGGCATGTTGAAGTGTCCCAGAAATGGCTCTCCACGTTGCATCGCTAAAGTTAGGCTAATCCTCCACCTCGTCCTTACCCACCCCCCCAACTATTCGAATTTCCGTAGGCGGGATTTATTTTAATGATATTCTAATGGGATTAGTGACATTACAACACCCTATGTTGTATTCCAAATGAGCCGCTGCATATCTTGAAAAGGGATTTTTAAAAACAAAATATCTCCCTTTGGAGTGGACTTTGAGATTTGTAACTTTGTAGATCTTTTTTATGCCAAAGATACACACCACACACTGACTAAAATTCAAAAAGTGAAAAAGCATAATAGGACCCCTTTAATATAATATCCTTTATCTTATTTTTATCAAATAACAGGCAAAAATCACCACAGCCAGAAGTTTAGGAGACATCGCAGCTGACCTGACAGAGAACGGCGCATCAAAGATGAATAAACTGAGTGCAGGAGTGAAAAATCAGCTCATCATGGCCAGTAATGGGAGTCTGGTTTCAACAGGTACAGTACATGAGCTCTGATCCTCAGAATAGTTCAGCAGTATTTAATGGTTTAGTCAGCCTCTGTTAATTCACGTGTCAACACACATCCACAGATATCCGTTCATATATTTAGCGCTAATGAGCTGGTCAGATGGCTTCTTTTCCTTTTATTTGTGTTGCTTCCTCTCAAGCCTTTCCTTTAGACTCATTGTAGACTTACGAAATGTCATTGAAGTTCATTGTACTTTAAATAGTCTTGATGTGATCTTTTTTTCTTTTATTGCCTCTCATAATGAATGCATGCATTATTTTATGAATTATTACACAGGTTCGGCTGACTCTGAAATGAACGACGACCAGAAAAAAGAAAAACTTGCCGAGTTGAGAAAGAAAGAGAGAGAGATCCAGGATGTACTCAGCCAAAAACTAACAGAGCTGAAGGAAATATGCCTGCGAGAGGCTGTAAGAGCGAACAACTTTTTTGATTGTTATGATTACATTATTACACAGCAAGTCTAATAAAATAGATTGCCAATATACTATGCATTATAATTGTTATATTGAGAACAAACTTATATTTTTAGACAAATTTTGTTTGTTTGTCACTTTAAAAACAAACAAAAAAATTGTATTCAGTGCATTAAATTGGTCTAAAGTAACAGTAAAAACATGTACAATGTTAAATGATTTCTATTTCAATGCATTTTCATTTTCTATTTTCTTATTATTTCTATTTCTGTTATTTTAAATTGTAATAATGTTGCACAATATTACTGTTTTTACCATATTAAAACCATTTTAACCATTTGTCCCAAGCATTTACAATGTGATTTTCATCTCACATTCTCATTATGCGTATTATATCTCAGATTGCATTAATGAGAATCAAATTATATTGGCCCTAAGTGGTTTCATTTTCTTTATGCAAGATATTTATTATTTTTGTTTTCTAATTTTGAAGTGAAATATGACCCACACATTCTTTGTGTCTTTCACCCATTTACAGCATGTTTTATCTGTTTTCAGGAACTCACTGGCAAGCTCCCAAAAGAGTATCCTCTCATCAAAGGCGAAACCCCTCCTCATGTTCGGAGGAGAGTCGGGACGGCCTTCAAATTGGATGACCTTTTCCCATATAATGAGGTTAGTGTGAAACACTGCCACACAACAATGCTGCCAAGTAGAGGACTGAATAAAATATCAGACACTGGGGGTTTGGCTCTATTGCTATGAGGCTGTCCTGAGCTGATCAAATGCCAACATGCCATTTTTAGCCCATGTGTGTCAGGATATGAAATGACTGATCTTCCTGTAGCGTTTGTCCATTATCACCTGTAAGATTTTAGCTGCCAAATAACCTGGTCTTGTATTGGAAAATCTGTCTTGGAAAACAGCCACTTGTTTTGTACAAAGAATTCTGCTCATCGATTGGTGGTTTCAACCACAGTTTTTGATCGAGAACAAACCTAGGATATGTTTGTTTGAGGACACCATGAGATCATGATGGTTTATCATTTTATAGGTTATAATTCATCTGTATTAGCTTTGAGGCAATCTACATGCTAGCATACTTGGGAAACTTGACAAAATATGCATCTTTTTGCATTTTGGAAAACAAGACTATAGATATTGATGATTCTTCTCACTCATACCGGCAGGCATATTTACATTCTTGGACAGATTTATGAATAGAATACAAAATAGCAACGTTGTTTTGAATGACAATTTTTCTTCCCAGGATCCATACCTTAGAAATTTGGAGAGCCGCTTTGCGTTGCAGCAGAAAATCGTGGAGGCAGCCAAGAAGCTAGCTGCTGAGACTGACATCTCTAAATTAGTGAGGAAAAAAAGGAGGAGGAATTGTCTGGATGCCATGCAAAAGCTGCAGGAGATTGAGGATGAAATGAACCAATACAGACTGAAGAAAGGACAGAAACCCACACAGAGAGCTTCTGTGATCATAGCCGGTATGTCAGACAGATGTTTGCTGAAGTGGCTCATCACAATTCAAGGACAACCTGTCAATCATAAAACAAGTAGTTTTATTTAGTGAATATACATGTGCATATGTTAGATATACATTTATTAGGCCATCAATTTAATGTGTTGATTTAGTGTGATTAATTTTAAAAATAGGGCATAATCAATCAAATTACAATATATGCGATTGATTAATTTTATGAATCATTAATCATAAATGAATTCATGTAATGTTTCATTAACATAACATAATTTCTCTTTCCTCCATAGATGAACTGGCTCAGTCCGAGTGCAGCTCCCTTTGTGATAGTCTTCCTCTAGATGACGGTAATGACATCAATTATGAAACCACTATCAGCTCTCTGCTTATGTAATTAAGATTTATTACAACTCACTACCTCACTTCCAGTGCTTCTCCCCACAACATTGCTCCCTAATGTAGGCACTGAGTCATGCACATTAACACTCTCATAATAGATCATTTATCATGCAGAACCAACAATGAATGTATATGGTGTTATTTGAACTGGATTCAATCAAATGTAGTGGAGCATAAAACACAGCAGTCAAAAACCATATTTGTATTTTCAGAAGATGATAACCAGAGGCCACGTTCCCGCTCCGTCCAGTGTTCCCCATGTCTCAGTCCTCCTCTGTCAGTATCCGGCCTGGAATATGACACTGAGAGACGATCCTCATCCAGCGAAACACACCACGATAGAGCTCTTAACAGGTGTGAATTAATTTTTGTCTTTTGTCTTTTACGCAGACATGTTCTTGACAGGTTCTATAAGATTCAACATCTGAGCTTTCGGTTTAGCCATCACTAGACATTTCTCTTTCAATAAAAGTATTCTTTTGTCTGTTTGAATTCAGATTAGATCATGAGGTCCAAGGGTCGGGACATTATTACACCCCCCGAGAGGTGTTCTCTGCCCAAAGCAGTCCGTGTAAAACTTTACCTAGAATGCCGAAGGACCCTCGCAGCTTACCGCAAACCCCCGTCATGCCCCGTAATGCCTACAGCAGCAGCCAACTCAGGTAAGTTGACTTGGTCCAGTAGCAACCACTCTGACAACCACCTATAACACCCTAGAATTGTGACGGTAACACAATTCAAACACACCTCACAATTTCTTGAAAAACATGTAAAAGTCTTGATGGCTTTTATGTTTCTAATGCAAGTAGTTTTTTTTTACAGTGCACTATTTATTGTGTTCTGTAGGTCGGAAGGTCACATCCGTGCTTTTCGGCACCGCAGTGGCAGTTTGGAGTCTCAGTCGCAACTTCATTCTCACTGCGCAAACAAGTCGGCCTTCCCGCTGTCTCCCTCCCGTCGTAGCAATAGCACTGAGGTGTTGGACGACTGCTCGTCCTATAACAGCATGTCCAGCATGGACTACTGCCTCCCCTGCTCGGCCACTCCTCCCTACTCGCAATCCCACGACTACCGACTCCATCGCAAAGTGGAGATCTACGGCAATACAGGAAGCATGCCCAACTTGGTCCCTCAAAACTCCAGCTGTTATGGCTACCAGCAGAATCACTACGGCCCGACCGCATACTACGTGACTGGCTATCCCGGCTACGAATATGAGCCGTGTTCTAACGGAGCTTACGTTTATGAGAGTGAACTTGAGGGTCACTATAACATCAACCCCACTTACCCAGCACATGGTTACCAGGGTCGTAGTCGGAACAGACATTATGGAATAGAGGGGTCGGATAATTTGTCACAGAATCCATATGCCACTGTGAGGCCCCCTAGGGGAAGACAGGGACCACTGAATGAGGTGTTGACAAAGAACATGTACAAGGCTTTGGTGGCAGAGCATTTGAAGGGCTGGTACAATCGCAGTGCTGGGCACAAGGACCCAGGTACATATCAGCTAGTGTATACTTACAAATATGACCGAGGTTCTCAGCACAGCCTGGGGTACCAGACGCTGCCTGCACCCTTCAGCCACTCAAGCCGAACCAACTCGTTCTCCTCAGGTAAGTACAGTTCCTCATACATAACACTTCGTAGACTATGTATAAAATCAATCGTGTGGGCGACAGAATGCCAGGTTCTGGTGCAGGGCTGCAGTAAGCAATTGTTGGGACCAGTATAAGCCATTATTAATAAGCCTGTTGTCTGGATCCTTCTTGATGCAGTCCAGGCCACCCTCAAGCCAAATGGTCCAATTGTCCACCACCCCCCCCACGCCTTTTTGGTGGCCTGGTTCTAGTATGACCGAAAGATTACTTTCAAACTCAGTTGACAGAATTCCAGGTTCTGGTGCTGGGCCGTAATAAGCAATTACTGGGCATGGTACAAACAATTTATCATGGGCTTCTTGGCCTAAATAGTGTTCCCAAGTGATCTGGATCCTTCTTGATCCAGTCAGGGCCACCCTCTAGCAAAAAGGTTGAGTTGTCCCCCTTTGTTAGTGGCCCTTTGTTATTATGACCAAAACGATTCCAAAGTCAGCTGACAAAATTCCAGCTTCTAGTGCAGGGCCGCTACAAGCAATTGTTGGGCATGGTACAAACCATTTATCATGGGCTTCTTGGCTGAAATAGTGTTCCCAAGTGATCTGGATCCTTCTTCAGGGCCATCCTCAAGCCAAAAGGTCCAAGTCACCCCCCCCCAAGCCAAACGGTCCAATTGTTTCCCCTCCCACCTTTTTGGTGGCCCTGTTCTAATATGACTAAAACCATTACTTTCAAACTCAACAACCCAACTGACAAAATGCCAGGTTCAGGTGCAGGGCCACAGTAAGCACTTGTTGAGCCTGGTATAAACCATTCATCATGGGCTCCTTGGCTAAATTGGTGTTCCCAAGTGATCTGGATCCTTGATCCGGTCAGGACCACTCTTAAGTCAAAAGGTCCAGTTGTCCCCCCTTTTTGGTGGCCCTGTTCTAGTATGACCAAAACTATTACTTCTAAACTCGAGAACTCAACTGACAAAATGCCAGGTTCTGGTACAGGTCTGTAGTAAGCAAGTGTTGGGCATGGTACAAACCTATCATCATGGGCCCCCTGAATTAACGTTCCAGAGTGGTCCAGGCCACCCTCAAGCCAAAAGGTCAAGTTGTCCTCCCTTTTTGGTGTCTCTGCTCTGGTATGACCAAAATGATGACCAACTCAGTAGTCAACAAATTATAAGAAGGACTATAAGAATTTTTTTTTTTTTAAATGCACAGTGGAAATGGGCCAACAAGAAGTAAGATATTGATTTTTGTTGACAAGATATTGATGACTTTTGTTGAAATGTGGCACAAAGGAAAGTGTGCTAGTACTATGACTGAACATTTTCATCTGTTAGGCAATAAACAGGGCAGAAAATCTTGGAAATATACATTGAAGGAAAGAATCAAGTCATATCTGGAGACTGTAATACTGTAGAGTCTAGGTCTTAAACCTTGCTTCTGAAGACCCACCATCCTGCAAAGTTTATTTCTAACCTGCTTCAGCCTGTGATTTTATTTTTTCCCTTGATTAGCTGGTTTAAGTGTGTTTGATTAGGGACAATGGTCTTCCAGGAGTAGGGCTAAAGACTTTTAGAGCAGGGATGCCAAATCCTGTTCCTAGAGATCTACCTTCCTGCAAATTCCAGCTCCAATTCTGATCAAACACAACTAATTAAGATCTTCAGGAGCATGGGATAATTACAGACAGGTGTGTTGGAGCATGGTTTGCACTGAACTCTGCAGGTAGGTGCATCTCCTGGAACAGCATTGGGCGCCCTAGTTGTAGAGACTTGTGGTGGACCTTTTGGCTTGGGCCAGTAAGCAACCACCCAAAACTCCCTAGCATAGCATAGCATAGCAAAGCCCTAGCAACCACACACAGCACCCTAGCATAGTATTGTGGAGTTTTACTTAGGTTTCTACCCCTAATATTTTCTTTGGAAACACTTGATAGTCCACTTTAGACTTTCTGCTGACTGTAGGTAACTATGTCAACTACCAGTCATTAGATTATTAGTAGACTCTCAGCTTAATATCTGCTTACAATGAATTTTTATTGTCCCCAATTGACATTTTACTGACTCTAAGGTAATTTTGAAAGCACATCAACTTAGTTTACTAACCCTAACCTAACCCTATTACTTACCATGTCACATCTTTCTTCCTCAATAGTGTCGTCTACTGCCAGTGGAGGGGGAAACTGGCAGAACCATTTAGCCATGGGTCTGACTGATGGTGAACTGCCAGACGGTCCCTTGAGCGCTGGGGCCTACAGTCCTTCATACAGTCGCAGTCCTACACACAGCAGGTGAGACAGACAAGCAGTTCTTTTGAAGACAAACCTCTGTGAGGTTACTTTGGACAAGACCCACATACATATGCATATATGTTTATGGATGCTGGAATGTAAAGCCGATTTTAGTAACAGCTCTCAATTTAGGCTCTCCACGCTGAATACCATCAAATTCAGTCTCTAACTAGTGAAGGTGCATCTAGTCCTGCTTCTAAAGGACCACCTTTTTATAGATTTTAGCTTTAACCTGCTAAGACGCACCTGCCTGGCATGTTGAGTTGCAGGTTCAGGAGTTTTTAATTAGGGTTGAAGCTAAGCTCTACATGATAGTGGTCTTCCAGGACCAGCAAAGACCAGAACAATCATTCTGTGACTTTTGACTGGCGTTCTGTAGTAGGCGACTTCACTGTGGACTTCACATTTAATCTGACACAAATTAAAATGAGATTTTTAGATTGTTATGTCATAATGGCTTAAGGCAGGAATGTCCAGTCCTGCTCCTGGAAGGTGTTCAGCTTCAACACACCCACCTGGAAGTTTCAAGTGATTCTGAAGACCTTGATGAACTGGTTCAGGTGTGTTTAATTAGCGCTGGAGCTAAACCTGGCAGGATAGTGGCCCTCCAGGAGCAGGATTTGACACCCCGGCTTAAGGCCCTAGGAAACAGCTAGTGTTTACAACATGTTGTGTTTTGACCTCCAGACATTTATGGAAAGGCTTCTACCTTAACTAATATCTGTTGTATCAGTATTAGGTCATAGTGAAGTAATTTTGTGTATAAGGATAATAACCTAATACAGTTTAGTTGCAGCCCCTTTTGGGCATCTTGACAACATTTAGCAACCACACAGCAATCATAAAACATTTCCATTTGTTGCACTTGGGTTGCAATTAGGAAAGACAGTACAATGTTTAAAAAACATGCTAGTACCACACTTAAGATAAAACAAATAATGTAACAAAAAAAAAAAAAAAAACAACTCAAACAAATAGTGCAAACTAAACAAATAATAAAACTAAAAGATCAAACAAATAATTAAAAAAAGAGATCAGACAAACAAAACAAATAATAAAATAGAAAGAGATCAAACATAATGTAAACAAAATGAAAAATAAAAACAAAAATTCATCAAAAAAATAAAACAAATAAAACAGAAAGAGATCAAACAAATAATGCAAACAAAATGAAAAATAAAAACTAAAATGTATCAAACAAAATAAACAAATAATACAACAGAAAGGTATCAAACAAATAATGCAAACAAAATGAAAAATAAAAACTAAAATTTATCAAACAAAATAAAACAGATCAAACAAATAATGCAAACAAAATGACAGATAAAAAGCAAAAATTTATTAAAAAAACAGACCAAACAAAAATGCAAACAAAATGGAAAATAAAAACAATAAATAAATAAATAAATAAAAACAGAAAGAGATCAAAAATTGATTAAACAAAATAAAACAGAGATCAAACAATGCAAACAACATAAAAAAACCATCAAACAAAAAACAAATAATAAAACAGAAAGAGATCAAACAAATAATGCAAACAAAATGAAAAATAAACAGCAAAAACTATTTAAAAATAAAACCAAAATAAAACAGATCATACAAAATGAAAAATAAAAACTGTTCAAACAAAATAAATAATAAAACAAAGAGATCAAACAAATAATGCAAATGAAATGGAAAAATAAAAACAAAACAAAAAAAAAAAATAAACCAAATGAATAATAAAAACAAAGATCAAACAAAACAAAACAAATAAAAGCAAAAAGAGATCAAACAAAACAAATAATACAAACAAAAACATATCAAACAAAAATAAAAAATGTAATGAAATGACTTGATATGCATTGTACATATCTGGATTACCAAAACAGTCTGACCAATTTTGTTGCTGGGTTTTGTACAAAATAAATGTAGTGGTAGTTTAAAACTTTGTAAAAAAAAACAAAATCTCATACTCTATCATTGTTGTAGATTTTTAGGATAAGAAAATCTGACCAAACTGCAGTGTGCAGGTGTCTTTCCATAATACTTTTCAGTCTACCTGCATTATTACAACAACTTCAACTTCAAACTGTTGACATGATTTAATGTTTTGCATTTTCCTGTCGCTTACAGCAGGTTCCCGTCAGAAAGTGCCGCCTCTCACACATCAGACCCGGGAGAGGTGTTCGGTGCCATGGCCAGCTGTTCTGACGCAGACCATTAAAGAGCACACGAGGACAGGTCATCTTTCACTGATATGATTTTATGTTGCACACGTCAGAGACTGACACTGACAGTACTGATTTAAAGCTCTTGTTATGCTCTCTTTAAACTTTGAGCTTTATAGACCAGTGAGACAACGAAAGAGATTTATGATTTTTACAAGATGACTTCAAAGTCTAGGATGGGAATGAAATGTTTTTTTGGAATTCACTTACTGGAATAGCCGATTCCGCACGCCAGTCCCGTCACAGAGCACACGCTGATACCGCAGCAACACGACTGCTGTATTCACCAACTTCTGGAGGACCAAAAGACAAACCGGCACAACAGAAAGTAGAAAGGAAACAGAAGCACCTTACGGACAGATGTGGGCAACATGGACCTAATTTTCTCTTGTGCCTCAGAATGGGATGGGTTTCAGAGAACCGCTATGGACGTCTAGCTGAACAAAATGCCCAGAACTGTCTATTTACGCTCAGTACTGTGGGGAGAAAAACAAACCAACCAAATGAGATGTGCACACTTATAGTGAATGTCATTTCATAGAGGAGTTTCTGAGAGAGTGAAGAAACTAGCCATATCACGTGATATTTTGGACCTTTTTTACGTTGTCTTATGCAGAACAGTAAAAGATTTGAACTTCATCTGAAAACACTGCAAGAACAAAGTAATGTAAATATTATGACTGAGTGGCTGTTGTTTTGCATTTTATTTTTAATTTATTAAGCTGTCCGTGCTTGTAGAAGTTTGATTGTGTACCATTACATGACAAGTGAGTGGTTTGCTTGCTTGATACTGTACATATTTTGTCCTGCACAAATTCTGTTAGAACAGCACTTGATTGAAGCTTGGCAAGACCCTGGAAAATCCAGGCTTTAAGAAAAAACAAACAAACAACAAAAAAAAAAAAGTCAGCCTGACAATTTGAGCTTAAAGAATACTGTAAGAATGTTGTCAATGTTCTTAAAGAAATGTTCCGGTTCAACACAGGTTGAGCTGTAGGACGGCATCTGAAGAATGTTGTCGGTTAATACATCATTTGCTCATTCTTCAGTTTGTGTCAATCCTCTGCGTGTCCGAACACACTTGTGTACACAACTGCACTTACAATGGAAGTCTAGGATGTTACAACTTGTACTTTTGTGCCCCTATTATGCCATTTTTAAGGTTCCTAATATTTCATTGTGAATCTAAGGTTTACATGCGTGCAATGTCAAAAGAACTATTTAGTTTTCACAAAATACACATTTATTCACCTCATTTTCCAGCGATTCTCAAACAATTTTTTCTAAGCAGTTCAAAGATTCATTTCTCTAAGCTCCTCCTTTCTGTGAGCCTACTCTGCTCTGATTGGTCAGATGGTCCAGTCTGTTGTATTTGGTCTACTGCATACAGCTAGTGTCAAAAAACGATACGCCCATTGTCATAGTTCAGTATTTTGAATGTTCAATAATCAAAACATCTATTATTTATAAAGAACCTGTCCCGCTTTGTGTTGTACCGCACAGCATTTTCACCCCTTGTCCCGCACGTCGCATATTGAGAAAATGTCCCGCATTTTCATCAGTATGTTGGTTTTTCTCGTTTGCATGCTCAGAAACACATATGACAACGGATGTAATCAGTATTTACATAGCATAACAGTAGAAAATGTATCAGCCACATACTACACGCTGCATAAAAGGCAATATTCAGAATGGCATAATAGAGGCACTTTAAAGCACATATTAATTCTCCAAAATATGCTTGAGCTGTAAAGTTGTAAAATAAAACAAATATTAGATGACAAATAAATAAAAATGTGAAATGTTTGTCTAAATATGTTGAAACATCTAAAATAAGTCCAAGTTAAAGCAATAAAATTAGAAAAAAAGACAGAAAACTGAAATAAATGAAACCTAAATAGTAATATTAATTCTTACAAAAATATGAGCTTTAAAGTAGTGAAATAAATATTTCACATTTTCATTTATTTGTTATCTAATGTTTGTTTTATTTCACTGCTTTTAATTTTTCTTTTATTTTTCTGAAACATTTTTTTTTCTAATTTTAGTGCTTTAACTTATTTTAGACATTTTAACATTTTTTAGACACATAACATCAATATTAAATGACAAATAAATTAAAATTTGAAATGTTTAAGTGTCTAAAAATGTTTAAATGTGTAAAATAAGTTTAAGTTAAAGCACTAAAATTTGAAAAAAAAAAACTTATTTCAGAAAACTAAAATAAATTAAAAGTAGTGAAATAAAACAAAACAAACCTAAATAGTAATATTATTTTTTATTTTTATAATTAAACTTAAACAGAAATATAAAAAAGCTTACAAAAAGGACAAACCACATGACAACATTAAATAAAATAAATAAATAATTAAATTAAAAAACAGCACATTTATTAAATATATAAATATATAAAATTATACAAAAATAAATTCAAAATATAAAAATTTTATAATTGTATATAAATAATACTAAAATAACACTGGTTAAGAGCTAAATATAACTTTTTCATGGATAAAAAGTTGTCTGTTAATATTGTTTAATGGACCTGAGCTTAAATGAACTAACATTGAACAATAACCTGATATTATGTATTATGTAATGTATTGCTCATTGTTAATGTTACTTAATAACTAATTATGGTGAAGTGTTACTGCACACTTTTATCCCACTAGTCTTGTGTTGATGTCTTATTTTTGTAAGTGTTGTGGCTATACTTTAATTTTTAAATTTTTATTTATTTTATTTTTTTTGTGTAATAATTTTTGGAATAATTTTTGTGTGTTTTATCCCAGTGTAGCATCCTGATCCATATACTCCCTTTCAAAAGTTTAGGATCCGTTAGGAGTTTGAATGTTTTTTTTTTTAAAGAAGTTGCTAATCAAGGCTGCATTTATTTGATCAAAAATTCAGAAAAAAATTTAATATTGTGAAATATTATTACAATGTAAAATAATGATTTTCTATTATAATATACATTAAAATCTAATTTAATTCTGTGATCAAAACTGAATTTTCAGCATCATTACTCCAGTCTTCAGTGTCACTTGATCCTTCAGAAATCATTCTAATATGCTGATTTATTATCACTGTTGGCAAAATTGTATTTATTTATTTTATTTATTATTTATATATATTGGAATGAATGCTGTTCTTTTTAACTTTTTATTCATCAAAGAATCCTGAAAAAAGTATCACATGTTCAAAGAAAATATTTGGCAGCACAGCTGTAGCCAACATTGATAATTCCAATCATAAATCAGCATATTAGAATGATTTCTGAAGGATCATGTGACACTGAAGACTAGAGTAATGGCTGATGAAAATTCTGATTTGCATCACAGAAATAAATTCCATTTAAAAATATATAAAAGTAGAAACAAATATTTTATACTATAAAAACATTTTGCAATATTACTGTTTTTATTCTGTATTTTTAATCAAATAAATGCAGCCTTGATGAGCATAAGAGACTTCTTTAAAAGCATCTTACTGATTCTAAACTTTTGAACCACAGTGTAAATCCACTGTAAGTGCATTAATATTATTATTTCAAATATATGACAATGAGACATTTTTTTTTTTAGCTGTCACAGATTGAACTCGACCTGTTTTGAGCCTGAAACATTCTTATAAGCCTCATGAATGAAATGCCCATGTGCCATGTAGGAACACCCAGATCTCCTGCTTTGAATGTGTCAATCTGATGTACAGATTGTATTTCCTGTATTGTCTGTATTTGTGGTTAGAAGCATGTGATGTAAAAGCACACGTTTTAGAAAGTCGTTTGGTGTTTTTTAAAGTGTACGGTTTGAATGTGGACATCGACCCAGCACACCTTTCAGTGGAAACCATAATAAGTAGTCTTTCGTTTTCCAGCGGGATGTGAATAAAAACGAGGTGTGTATTCAGTTGTAACGTCTTTTTACATTACATTGTCTCATATTTGATCTTCTCAGAGGCAAAACTGACACAGCCAATCGATTCATAAAAAGAAGAGCTGACAGGAAGGGTTCGGACAAGTCTGTGCGGCTGTTTGCGCTGCACACGTAATGCTCCCTCCAGGACAGGGAGGAAAAGTGAATCAGAGAGTATGAAAGGCATTTCCTACCCGCCGTTGCTTATATTGGACATTATCTAAGATGCTGTTCCAAGGACGCTTAATCCGGCGACCTTTTTATTATTCATTCTGGTTTGACAGCCAACAAGCTTTCACTTGTTAATAGTTTATGCTGCCATACCAGCCGTATTGTTTGTAAGACTGGTAATGTGATTATCTCAACAGTCTTTTTGCTATAGGAGTCTTGCCCTAACAAGAATCTTTGCCATGTTAGCTCTTGAACACTCAGCCTGTGTTGTGGTACAAGGCTCAGCTCATGTGGTGAATGCATGACTTCCCGTGCAGCGCAGCCATTTATTGAGTAATAAAACTAATCATCAGCCTTTACCACAAAAATCTAAGACATGCAGCCTGAGATGCACTGGGATACCAAGAAAGAGCTTTTTTACTGAAGTCTCTTTTCATTACTCAGGATCATTACTCCAGTCTTCAGTGTCTCATGTGGTCCTTCAAAAATCATTCTAACATGCTGATTTGGTGCTCAGTTATTATTGGTGCTCATTTAATAATAATGGCTATTATTATCAATGTTAAAGAAGTCCGCAATTTACATATAATGTACTCACTCCCTTGTCATAAGATGTTCATGTCTTTATTTCTTCAGTCGTAAAGAAATTATGTTTTTTAAAGGAAAGATTTCAGCATTTTTCTCCATATAATGGACTGATATGGTGAACCGATTTTGAACTTCCAAAATGCAGTTTAAATGCGGCTTCAAACGATCACAAATGCGGTTGTAAACGATCCCAGCTGAGGAAGAAGGGTCTTATCTAGTGAAACAATCAGTTATTTTCATTAAAAAAATACTTTTTAATCTCAAATGCTCATCTTGTCTTGCTCTGCCTGAACTCTGTGTATTCTGGCTTAAGACAGTTAGGGTATGTTGAAAAAAAAAAGGGCATGAATACATATTCTGTCAATTGTTGTTCTGGAAGTGAACTTCTCCTGTAAAAACAGTTTTTTTTCTGGTGGGTCATTCCGTGTCAACTCAACTAGAGGTCCCTGGCTCAAATTTTTGATTTTGCTAATATATTTTTCTGAAGAAAGATACACATGTATAGTGATAAAGCCAAAATATTAAATGTCATGGATGAATATTTACAGAGTAATCCACTATTTTGTAGAGTAAGGTCCAAATGGCAATTTTCACCTTAGATTCAGAGTTACATGGGGGTAAAAATGACTTCAGAAAGATGGCAGCATCATAATGTTATTTTTACACAGAGATTGGTAGATCTGTCAGTAAAATCTGTTGACTTTAGCAATGCTTGTTGCATCATGTGCCAATGTTGACCATTCAAATATGGCGCAACAGCACTTTTCAAGTTTTTCTCGAAAGTTTTCATGCCTGTAACTCAAGAAGATATTTTAATGCCCTTTTAGATATTGGGACTTAACAAACTTTTGGCATCTTTATTTTTAATGCCCTATAAGACTCAGTTCCAGAGATATTGAAATTTCAAAATAGCTCCAGCAGTAAATCATTCAAATGTATATATTTTCAGTAGTCACAAACCAAATGTGGTCAGTTTGCAAAAATATGACACTTCTGTTCTTTTAAAGAGGAATGTGTGAAGAACAAATAACATTAAAACTAGAGATGTATCTCATTTATTTCTGTCAAGACAACTGCATTGAGCATACCTGTTTGAGTGCCATAAATATTCTCTTTCCAAAGTTTGCATGCCTGTAACTCAAAAAGTATTAAAGATATCGCCATATGATTTTAGATTCTACTTGTTAATAAACTTTTCTTTTGGAATCTTAACTTTCAAGCCCCTACATCATTCAGTCCCAGAGATATGGGGATCTCAACGAGGCTCCATGTCCAGATTGTTGAATGTTACCCTTTTCAGTGGTTGAAAACCAAACGCTGGTCACTTTGTTTACACCCAATCCTTATTTTATTTAAAGAACAATGTCAGAAGAAATAGTTGAAATTAGAATTGTATCTTGTTTCCCTCTATCGAAACATGCCTGTTTGAGTCAAATGAGCCATATTGAAATACCATTATCTCTGGAAGCGAATCTCATAAGGTCTTAAAAATATAGATGCCAAAAGAAAAGTTGGTTAAGACCCAATACCTAAAAGGGTATTAAGATATCTTTAATACTTCTTGAATTACAGGCTTGCTAACTTGAAAAGTGCTGTTTTACTAACAGACCTACCAATCTCTGTGTAAAAATAACATTGTGATGCTGCCATCTTTCTGAAGTAATATTTACCACCCTGTAACTTGACTCAGTAATTAATCAGTTTAATTACTGATTACTCAGTAATTAATCAGTCTATGACATTTAATATTTTGGCTTTCATCACTATACATACATATTCTTCAGAAAAAATATTAGCAAAATAAAAAATTTGAGCCGGGGGAAGTTTTTGAAATTTGGTTGATTTGACACAGAATGACCCTGGTTAATATTTTATGGAAACATTGTTTCAGGATTCTTTGATGAACAGAAAGTTCAAAAGAACAGCATTTATCATCTTTTGTAACATTATAAATGTTTTTAGTGTCACTTTTGATCAATTTAATGCATAATAATGAAGAAAAGTATTCATTTCTATTCTGGAGTAATGCTGAAAACTCGGCTTTGATCACAGGAAAAATTTTTTTTTTTTTTTTTTTTTTAAATGTCATAATAAAAAACTGTTCTTTTCAATTGCAGTAATATTTCACAATATTATTGTTTTTCAGCCTTGCTGAGCATAAGAGACTTTATTAAAAACATTCAAAAATTGTACTGTTTAAAAACTTCGGACAAGTACTGTCTCATGAAATCTGTTTTCCCATTTATGTATGTATGCATGTATGTATTTATTTTTCCAATATATATATATATATATATACAGGATTACAGCTTTTTCCCATTTTAATTTGACTGTTTTAATGGTTAAATTAAATTTTACATAAAAAAGCATGTCTAATTAATTAAAATGATGAAACTTACAAAATTTAACAGCAACTTATTAAAAGTTTAACAAAAAGATCATTGAATCATTACAATTAATATATATATATATATATATATACACACATACACACACACACACACTCACACATACTTGGGAAATTACTGTATATTGTGGCCTACAAATAATCTGACAGAACAAGTCGAATTGATGTCAAAACAGGAAGCTGTATTGTGCAAATGCATTCTTTCAACACACATTGGTGGTTGAGGGACAAATTCACTCATTGCAAAAGTCCCAGATGGTTATGGGGTCACTGTATCACAATGATCTGTACGGGTCAATTTCACAAAGAAATCTCACAAAGTCAAATTTCACAGCTAAATTTAAAAATGAAATGATTTATGTAGAACTAAATAAAACAATTCTGCTTTTTCACATAACAGTAAACACTATTTTCCACATTTTGTTCCACATAAAATGCTTAACTGGAATGAAAATAATGCAACAATACAACATGAAAAATCTTAATCACCCTAAAAATAAACTCAGTTTTCTTTTTTATTAAATACAGTTTAGTAAATTATTATATCACACTTCGATTTGGGGAAATCAAGACCTAGACATGTTCTTGAGAGGTTTTGTGAGATTCTCTTACTGCACTGAGAAATGAATATGAAAATGAAAAATTCTCTGTAATCCTTTCAACATGTCACATTCTCCATATTCATACAGAATTTTCTACTTTCAAATAAAATAATTAATGAAAACAAAATGTAATCCTTTCATTAGGAATCAATTTTAAACAAACCGGTCCAACAAAATGGGCTTTCAGCCCCTTCTAAATGACATTTAAGCAAAATTAGAATTTGATGATCATTTACATGATTTTTTAAGTTTGCATAAACAACAACAACAATAAAAACATAACGGCACTTAGTGCTCATAAGGACATACACTCACAAATTCACTCTGTCCATCTTAAATTCACATAAACAAACTGTATGTCAGCTTATATAATCTTAAACAGTTTATATAGTCTAAATCATATAATTTGATACATATTTACTGCAAATCAGATTAATAAAAATTCATATAAGTAAACAATAATCATCTGCTGTGCCTTTTTGTCAAGATAATCACTAAGTCTAATCTACTGTGCAAGTCGACACAGACAGCTGCTGTCTGTCATTTCTGCATAGACTGTCATGTCATACAAGACATGCAAATGCATAGCACACTTACTAGCAAAGCTTCTCCTCGGGGCCCATGATGGCTGTTATTCAAATCATACTTAAAGGGACAAAAAGACTGAATTACCCAAGTTTTCCATCCTGACATCATTTTCACAGCTTCCCAGAACAGCAAAATGTTTCATAAATTCATCACATCAACAAATGTTCACAAATTGCTTTTTGGGAAGCTGACAATGGGCTGAAGTTATTATTTACAGTAACTGTGCTATCAATAGTAGCTTTTTTGTATTTCTCAGGATCCTGAGGGGTTTTCTTTAAATTAACCTGAATCCCATAAAGTATATATTTTTATATAAAAATCTCATCATTTCCATATCATTCTCTTCTATGTGAAACATCCTGATGATGGTCTCTTAGCTGCACTGCGCACATGTTCCGCACCATATGATTAAAAACTGCTCACGAGGCATTGCGTTTAGCACTGAAGGAAGTCCAAAGACCAACGCTATTATTCCACTGGCAGGTTTCGAATGAAAAAGCCTTTTTCCATCCTTCCTGGAAGCATCTGAGATCCCACGCCACTGTTGATCACAAGCAAGTACAAAAAAATAAGACACATAATACACTCGAACGCCATGGTATTAGCACAGTACACCCTTCAAATAACGTGGTGTTACTGAAACTGTGACAGCTATGCATTTAATGTGACTGCATATGTGAAGTATGGCTTGACTTGTTTCACTCACACAGGGCTGAATCTCCTCTTTTTTGCATCTGGTGCTTGTGGAACGGCCCCTTTTTCTCTCCTTTCTGCTGCCCGGTCCCTGTATTTCAGCTAAAATGAAGAGTGCCACCCAGAGGTCAATACTTTAAAAGCATCAAAGCAATGAAAAACTGGAAATTGTTTTTTGGAAATCGTATTTAGACACTCCTGATTTTATCAGAGGTCTCAGGGGTATTTACCTCTGTTTCTGATCGCTCTTGTGTCTCTGACTGAGTCTGTCTGGCTCTCTTCTGCTCCAGATTTTGCTGAGCATGGATGAACAAAGATCAAAAATATGAATAAACTGTATTGTTCCATTTATTTATTTGACATTCAGAGTATCATGGTACTGTGGTTAGTTACTGGAGCCTGCATTATGATTTGTACCACCAAAAATATAACCAAAATGAGACAAAAATGAATAATCAAGAGCGTGTGAATGATAATTTGGTGCAAGTGTTGTTAAGTTGCCTTGGGCTTGCTGAATCCCTGTACTGTAAACCAAGCTAATACAGTTGGTCTAGTTATGTAGTTATTGCCAATGTTATATTTTCAGTTTTCATTCTAGTATACGTTTCAGTAATATTGTTATATGATATATATATATATATATATATATATAATATTGTTATATGCTATATATATATATATATATATACACACACACACACATTGTATGGGTCAAAATTACCGATTTTTCGTATTATTTTAAAGATCATGTTCCATAAAGATACTTTGTAAATTTCCTACCATAAATATATTAAAACTTAATTTTAAAAACTTAATTTTTTTTTAATATGCATTGCTAAGAACTTCATTTGGACAACTTTAAAGGTGATTTTAATATTTTATTTTATTTAATATTTTATTAAAATATAAAATATTTCGATTTTTTCTTTTTTTTTTGCACCCTCAGATTCCAGATTTTCAAATAGTTGTATCTCGGCCAAATTTTGTCCTATCCATTTTCAGAACACAAATTAAGATATTTTTGATGAAATCTAAAAGCTTTCTGACCCTGCATAGACGGCAACACAACTGACACATTCAAGGCCCAGAAAGGTAGTAAGGACATCATTAAAATCGTCCATGTGACATCAGTGGTTCAACCCTAATGTTATGAAGCTATGAGAATATTGTTTTTGCACAAAGATAACAAAAATAACAACTTTATTCAACAATTTCCTCTCTTTGATGCATGCTCATGACAGTACCACAACCGTAGATGAACCAAGGTCTTACGGGTTTGGAACTACATGAGGGTGAAAAATTAATGGCAGAATTTTCATTTTTGAATAATTCTGTTGATTAAACAATGCAAAAATATGTTTCCAATAAATTTAGTAGACAAAAAACTCCAGGCAACATTTTATAAGTGATCTAGCAGCTTTATACAACTTTTTACAGTGTCTATAAGAACAATAAGAAGTGGTATGGCTCATGTTGGCAGATGTCAAGGCATCGTGTGACGTGCATGACTCACTCGGTGTAGCTCAGAGAGCTGCTGATGTCTGATCAGAGCCTCTTTACTGGGGAACTGTCTCCTGCAAAGCAGACAGGCCAATTTAGACCAGTCTGTCAGTCTCTCCTCTCGCTCTCCAGCCTCCTCCTCACTGTCTGTCTCTCCACTGTATCCAGCCACCAGACCCTGAGGAGGACTCTGCTGAGAGACAAGACCAGCAGACAGAAAAATATATTTTTAAAACACTGCAGTGCTAATAATAGAAAAGGTTTTTCGAACAGAGTTCAACACGAAAGATTCAAGCAATGGTACTTTGTATGGTACTTGGTTTGTATATGTTAACAACATAAAATATAAAAAATAAAAGGTCATAATGTAACAAAACAAACAAAATTCAACAAATAAAATCAGATTGTAAAGTAAGATGAAAACATAAATCCAAAATTAAATTTAATTAAAACAAACAACAACAACAACAACAAAAAAAAAAACATAAAATAAAGCAATAATAAAACCAAAATCAAACCAAACACAAACCAAGAACAAAGCAAAGCAAAGCAAAACAAAACAAACCAAGAACAAAACAAAACAGAGCAAAACAGAAACAAAACAGAAAACAAAACCAACAATGCAAAAACAACAGAAACCAAGAACAAAGCCAAACAAATCAAAACAAAGCAAAACCAAACAAACCAAGAACAAAATAAAACAAAACAGAAAACAAAAACAACAACAATGCAAAAACAACAGAAACCAAGAACGAAGCAAAACAAATCAAAACAAAGCAAAACCAAACAAACCAAGAACAAAATAAAACAAAACAGAAAACAAAAACAACAACAATGCAAAAACAACAGAAACCAAGAACAAAGCAAAACAAAGCAAAACAAAAACTAAACAGAAAACAAAACCAAGAACAAAGCAAAACAAACCAAGAACAAAGCAAAACAAAACAAACCAAAAACTAAACAGAAAACAAAACCAAGAACAAAGCAAAACAAACCAAGAACAAAGCAAAACAAAACAAAACAAACCAAGAACACAGCAAGACAAAACAAAACAAACCAAGAACACAGCAAAAAAAAACAAAAACAAAAAAAAGCAAAACCAAACAAACCAAAAACAAAATAAAACAAAACAGAAAACAAAAACAACAACAATGCAAAAACAACAGAAACCAAGAACAAAGCCAAACAAATCAAAACAAAGCAAAACCAAACAAACCAAGAACAAAACAAAACAGAGCAAAACAGAAACAAAACAGAAAACAAAACCAACAATGCAAAAACAACAGAAACCAAGAACAAAGCCAAACAAATCAAAACAAAGCAAAACAGAGCAAAACAGAAAACAAAACCAACAATGCAAAAACAACAGAAACCAAGAACAAAGCCAAACAAATCAAAACAAAGCAAAACCAAACAAACCAAGAACAAAATAAAACAAAACAGAAAACAAAAACAACAACAATGCAAAAACAACAGAAACCAAGAACGAAGCAAAACAAATCAAAACAAAGCAAAACCAAACAAACCAAGAACAAAATAAAACAAAACAGAAAACAAAAACAACAACAATGCAAAAACAACAGAAACCAAGAACAAAGCAAAACAAAGCAAAACAAAAACTAAACAGAAAACAAAACCAAGAACAAAGCAAAACAAACCAAGAACAAAGCAAAACAAAACAAAACAAACCAAGAACACAGCAAGACAAAACAAAACAAACCAAGAACACAGCAAAAAAAAAAACAAAAACAAAAAAAAGCAAAACCAAACAAACCAAGAACAAAATAAAACAAAACAGAAAACAAAAACAACAACAATGCAAAAACAACAGAAACCAAGAACAAAGCCAAACAAATCAAAACAAAGCAAAACCAAACAAACCAAGAACAAAATAAAACAAAACAGAAAACAAAAACAACAACAATGCAAAAACAACAGAAACCAAGAACAAAGCAAAACAAAGCAAAAACAAAATAAAACAAAACAGAAAACAAAAACAACAACAATGCAAAACAAAACAAGAACAAAGCAAAACAAAACAAACCAAACCAAGAACACAGCAAGACAAAACAAAACAAACCAAGAACACAGCAAAAAAACAAACAAACAAAAAAAAAAAAAAAAAAAAAAAAAAAAAGCAAAACCAAACAAACCAAGAACAAAATAAAACAAACCAGAAAACAAAACCAACAATGCAAAAACAACAGAAACCAAGAACAAAGCAAAACAAAGCAAAACAAAACAAAAACTAAACAGAAAACAAAACCAAGAACAAAGCAAAACAAAGCAAAACAAAACCTAAACAGAAAACAAAACCAAGAACAAAGCCAAACAAACCAAGAACAAGGCAAAGCAAAACAAAACAAACCAAGAACACAGCAAAACAAAACAAAAAACCCCAAAAGCAAAGCAAAACAAAACAAAACCAAACAAATCAAGAACAAAATAAAACAAAGCAGAAACCAAAACCAAGAACAAAGCAAAGCAAAACCATGTTTCTCTTTCTTCTGGATGTTTGATCTGTTCCATCAGAACCAGAGGTTGCTCTGTTCAAATTCCTTGCTTTGTATATGTTAACAACTTAAAATAACAAAGAACAAAAAGCCAATCAAAAAAAAAAAAAAAAAAAAAAAAATCTAAATATAGCATATCAGAACAACAAAAAGATGAAACAAAATCCAAAATAAAACAAACACCAACCATACCATAACAATGAAAACAAAACATAAGTGAAAAAGAAAAACAAAACACACTTCTCTTTCTTCTGGATGTTTGATTTGTTCCATCAGAATCTGAGGTCTCTCCAGCAAGGCACCCTGTGAAAAAAATCATCAGTTATACAAATGAAAAAGGTGGCATTTTAAGAGCCTGGCATTAATCAGATGTGTAAAAACCCAACCTTCATCTCCAGGACGGCGTAGCCTGCATCAGCGCTGGCAGATTCCCTCCTGTCATCGGGTCTCCCCTGTGCCATCAATCGAGAGTTAGTGCTCAGTGAGGAAGAGGAGGACGCTCGCCCGTTGTCCTTCTGCCTGTTCAGACTTTTGGCCCAGCGCTCCATGTCTTTGGCAATCTGAAGAAGCATAAAAACTCAATTTAAATGACATCTTTACAAAACCTCTACCACATCAGTATACCTGAATGTGCAAAATCATTCACAAGCAGTGAGCATCTCTGATTTCTGACTGACAGCTTTTACTGCACAAGTTTGAGGTTGTACCTGCTGTGCCGTCTTATTCTTGGGCTTGTCCTTCTTGTCCTTGCTGTTGGGAGCACCTGTAAGGTCAGAGATCGTTCCTGTGGCTGCAGCGTCTGTGCCGTCATCGGACGTCTGTGACGGGGCGGGAACATACGTGTGTCTTTCCCCATCCCAGTACATGTACTGCTGTGTATGGGGATTATAATAGTACTAGACGGACATCACAAAGACAAAAACAAACAGCAGCATTATCAGTATTAGTATGCATGTATAAGAAGCCGTGTTCAGTTACTTACTAAGCCTACAAGCCTGACAGACTGGACATTAAAGCGATAGTTCACCCCAAAATGTAAATTCTGTCATTAATTACTCA
Source organism: Labeo rohita (assembly GCF_022985175.1). Lineage (NCBI taxonomy): Eukaryota > Metazoa > Chordata > Actinopteri > Cypriniformes > Cyprinidae > Labeo > Labeo rohita. Next base: position 27,997,723 of record NC_066891.1, read on the forward strand.
CCCTCATGTCATTCCAAACCTGTAAGACCTTCATTCATCATCAGAACACAAATTAAGATATTTGTGATGAAATCCAAGAGCTTTCTAATCCTGTATAGACAGCAACACAACTGACACATTCAAGGCCCAGAAAGACAGTAAGGACATCATTAAAATAGTCCATGTGACATCAGTGCTTCAACCGTAATGTTATGAAGCTACAAGAATATGAACATGACTTATTCAACAATTTCTTCTCTTCCATGTCAGTCTTCGACACATGTTCATGAGAGTATCACAAAAAATATTCACGTAGTTTCATAACATTATGGTTGCACTACTGATGTCACATGGACTATTTTAACATTGTCCTTACTACCTTTCTTGGTCTTGAAAGTGTCAGTTGTGTTGCTGTCTATGGAGGGTAAGAAAGCTCTCGGATTTCATTAAAAATATTTTAATTTGTGTTCTGAAGATGAACGAAGGTCTTATGGGTTTGGAACGACATGAGGGTGAATAATTAATGACAGAATTTTTACTTTTGGGCGAATTATCTCTTCAATTATGTAATGGGTTTAGAGTCGCACAATATACCGGTACTTAAAAAGTATTACGATACCCTGCTCTTAAAAACGGTATGATTCCGCATTATACTAGTACCGGTACTTTAAGAATGAGTTTTAATAAGAGGCGTATTTCTGCGTGTCTGTGTTAGTGAATGGTGCAGACGCACAGTTTTGTTTACTACACACATACGCTTGATGCTCGCTGTGTTTTCAGCATCTGCCTCCTCAATATATGAGTACATGAACACATGAACATAATCTCTAGAACTGCTCTGAGAGTCTCTTCATGAGCATTTTACCGTTTCTTTTGCAGAAAACTATCATCATATAATAAAGACCGTAAATGTCTTCACAGCAACCAGTTTGCTTTAACTTGACAGTCAGAAATATATTAATATATTATTTGTGTAAACACAGTACCAATACTAATAATAAAAATATTATTAAAACAATGTTTAAGGAATATTTTACATACACAACACAGTATTTCTAAAAAAAGAAGAAAGAAATAGCCTATAATAAATTAATACTTAATTAGATTTGATAATCCTTTATAAATAGACATGCTTTTGATTAGTAAAATGTAATGAAATGATTAAAATAGAATTCGGAAAATTAATGGAAAACACAGATTCACAAACAAAACTAAATTTGAGAAAAATAATAAAACATATTTCACAGGCCTTAAAAACGTAGTTTTTCTTTTCAATAAATTGCTGTTAAATTCTGCAAGTTTCATGATTTCAATTAATTAGACATGCTTTTGGATAAATATTTTTTTTAATGTAACTATTAAAATAGAGTCCAGAAAAATTTAAATGGAATTTAGGAAAAAATAAAACTGATTTCATAGGGCCCTTTTTATTTCAGCTGTGTCTTTGTTTTATTGTAGTTGTCCTTTAGTTTGTTACTTGCATCTAGGTTCTTATTATTAATAACAAAGATAAAACAACAAAAATGACTATGTCATGATATACATAGCTGTTGTGAAATAAAATTACTATATCATGAAATAAGATTTGGCTTACCAATAAACTTACCAATATAGCAAAGATCTCTATATACTTGTAGGCTCGGTAGTTGTTCACCATAATCCTAGTAGTGGCACTGGCATGTGATTATTATTATTATTATTTTATTTTTATTTATTTTTTTAAAGGGGGGATGAAATGCTTTGTTTTAATAGATAAAATAACTATGGTCTCCATTTGGATCATCTAATATTCAATTACTTTTCATGTTGTTCTATGTTTTTTCGTAGTATCGGTTCAGGAGTAGTATCGTGATATTTTAGTCAGGTATCGTATCGAAGTCAAAATTTTGGTATCGTGACAACACTAAATGGGTTAGAGCTAAATTCTGCAGGACAGTGCCATATTTGAGGAACTCTTCTTTAACTCTTCTGGTGGAGTAATGCCTTCCTTACCTGTGAATTTGGGTCATAGTAGAGGCCTGTAAGAGGGTCGTAGTAATAGCCAGAGCTCTCGTCGTACTGGTACGTGGACACATCAGGATCCGCTGTGGGACAGAGGAAATACAGCTGATGCACCTCATTCATATGAAACTGAATATTCATTACGTCAGCTGAAATAACTCTAAATTCAATGGCAAGAAAAAGTATGTGAACCCTTTGGAACTGCTTGGGTTTTCTGCATTAACTGGCCATGAAATGTCATCTTATCATCATCAAGGTAACAAATAGACAATCATGTTGTGCTTAAGCTAACAACACAGAAACAAGTATAATCTGTCCTAAACATCCCATTAAACACTGACAGTGTTATGAAAAGAGCAACTGAATTTTACTTTGTTGTTGTTACCTAGATCCACAACAGGTTTCATGAGTCATTCAAATGTCCCTTTTAGGTTCTGATCAGTTAAACTGCATATACTGTAGTTAAAAGCATATGATCCTGATCTTCCTACTCAAAAAGTATAGATCCCCTTCTCTTTTAAAGGAAAAGTCCACTTCCAGAACAAAAATTTACGGATAATGTACTCACCCCCTTGTCATTCAAGATGTTCATGTCTTTCTTTATTCAGTCATAAAGAAATTATGTTTTTTGATGAAAACATTTCAGGGTTTTTCTCCATATAATGGACTGATATGGTGTCTGCGAGTTTGAACTTCCAAAATGCAGTTTAAATGCGGCTTCAAATGATCCCAAATGCGGTTGTAAACGATCCCAGCTGAGGAAGAAGGGTCTTATCTAGCGAAACGATCGGTTATTTTCATAAAAATAATACAATTTAAATACTTTTTAATGTCAAATCCTCGTCTTGTCTTGCTCTCCCTGAACTCTGTGTATTCTGACACAAGACAGTTTGGGTATGATGAAACTCGTATTTTCGTAAGGCTAAAGCGCATTTTCTCCCTCAACTTCAAAAATCATTTCTAAAACATCCTACATCGCTGCAGAAGTACTGACTAGGGATGAGCGAGTACAGCATTATCTGTATCTGTATCTGTATCTGTTAACCATATGAATTATCTGTATCTGTATCTGTACTCGGAGTGGGCGGGGCCTAACCCGGAAGTGGGTGGGATTTAACCTGGAAGTGGGTCATGTTGTCTTGAAATGGGCGGGGCTTTAACCGGTATGTTATTTTAAGCATGCAATTGATATGGGTTGATCAGAAATTGTTATATTTATTGCTGATTAGAAAACTATTTACATGACAGCATCAGCATTGAGCTTCAGATCAGTGGTTTTGATCATGATAACAAACGAACTATATACAGAACAAGTTTTGCAACAATGAATACAACACATGCGGTTGCAATTATGAAGTAAAATGTAATGAACAAGAGTTTTCATTTCAACAACTTTCTTTTTAACCTTGAGCAGTGTGATTTTTTATTTATTTATTTATTTATGAAATACAGAAAGAAAGTGTCAGACACTCAGTGCGTGAAGTAAAAAAAACTGGTCAGAGCCAGCTGACGGTTTAAAAAAGAAAAAAAAATTCTCCGACAGGCAGAGACGCGAGTCGCTTTTACCAAGCACCACGTCTGAACAAACCCCACGTTTACCAAAACTCTACTGGTTAAAAAGTAAGTACTACAAACAAACCAAAGTAAAAAACAAACCTGAAGCTGAAGAAACCCTAAACGTTAATGGAAAAAAACCCGCAAACCTGAGTGACTGAGGGAGAGAACAGAGAGAGAGCGCGCTGTTCTCTTCTCTTCTCAGTGTTCTGTGTGTGTGTGAGCAGAGCGGGACACAGCAACACAATAAATCTGTACGTGTGTAGGGGGAGGGGCGCTGTGACTAGCCTATCACAGAACGCAGACACAGTAAAGTACCCAATGAAAATTTTTATTCAATCCGAGCACAGATATTGACTCGTATTACTCGTATGATACTCGTACTCGGCAAAAGTGCTTTATCCGTGCCGGATACTCGTTTCAGCCGAGTATCCGGCTCAACTCTAGTACTGACCCAGTCTTTGCAAAGTGAACATGCAAAGAAGATCAAACACCCTTAACAAAAAAGGTAAAACAGCGATATAGGACGATTTTGAAGTTGAGGGAGATCATGAGATTCGACTTTTTCGACATACCCTTACTGTCATGAACCAGAACCTAAACAGTCCAAGCGGAGTAAGACAAGACGACTGTTTGACATTAAAAAGCATATAAATTGTATTATTTTTATTAAAATAACCGATCGTTACTCTAGATAAGACCCTTCTTTCTCAGCTGGGATCGTTTACAAATGCATTTGTGATCATTTGAAGCTGCATTTACATCAACTAAAACATGACTGAATAAAAAACAGGATAAGTTGCCTAAATATAGTAAAAACTAAAAAGAACATTTGACAAAGGACTAAGACTAAATCTAAAAAAAACGTAACAAAATTAACACTAATACACATACTTTTACTTGTCATTGGCTTTGATTATGTTATAGATTGGTTGCTTACGGTACTGCTGGCACTCCAGAGCAGTTCCAGGTGTAGCAGGCTGGTTCGGGGTAGCAGGCTGAGGTTTTCCAATGATTTCCACCGGGGCCTTTGCACAGACACAAACACATTACGAGTAAAACAGTCCTTCAGAAAAGTCAAAATTATTGACTCAATTTTGATGAATCAACTAATCAATGAGCAGGAAAAACAGAACTCTACCTGATTGGCCAGTGTGGAGGTTGTCGTGGCGACAAGCTGAGTCTGGGATGCTGCGAGCGCCAATATAGAGGTAGCACCTGTTTCTCCTGTGATCAAATACACATTCACACTTAATCCAATACAAGACTCATGTTCTGACAGCAAATGTAAGTAAGCTGTGGTTATACCTGTAGAGGCTGATCCTCCATCAGAAGCACCTAATGTTGCGTGGCTAGTCAGTAGCGCAGGCACTGGCACTTTAAAGGCTTGCGCCTCTGCACTGACAACCTGCACCACCTCCTGTCCAAACACAGCTGCTGCCCCCTGCTGGTGCACACTGATATCACCGCTCTGAGCTGCACCCACAAGCTGGGCCGTCTGGAACAATAACCACACAATTTTTTTTAATAACTAACATTTGCTCCTCTAATGAATTTCAGCTTCAGACTGTTATGTAGCATGTTGTCTAAAAATCAATCTAAAAACTTATTTTTTAAATTTAAGACTTCTTCACCAATGCATGTCAATTCTCTTAAGGAAAAGTAGTGATGCACTGAAATTATTTCTGCCGCTAAAATATTTTTGGGCGAAATTGATTTTTTGGCTGCACTGTTTAGGAGGGTTAAAATCATTCACCAAAATGGTGATGTTTAATTAGTGCTTCTCCAATGGCAATGGCATGACTGTGTCAGTGTCTATTTAATGCACACAACATGGATAAACTGTCAGCAGTGTGGGCGCTATGTCTGGGTTGACAATATTGATTTCTTGTTTTGGTGCTCTTTAATGTGTTTCATGTAATTGCTCAATGCTTCAACCGCAGAAAGGCATCAATAAAACAGCTTGTAAACAATGCCATGTAACATTACATTTACCTCAGAAAAGCAATGTCCATAAACTCATTAGTCAGCTATAGAAATAACTCTAGAAAGGAGTATTTTGTATATATTATATTTTTACTTCACCTGTTGGCTTCACTATTAAATGCATGTTTGAATAAATCTGTCATAACAACAGGTTTTAATTATAGCCACTGCTAAATGTTTATATTTCAACAGTAAATATGTAGAAACAATTATATCATTAAAAATTTGTGTGTGCACATTCAACATCCTACAGCTAACTATTTACTACATATTAGTCTTTAATCAAGCCTAATTTTCCTGTGCTGGGGATACCTGAGTCACGGCCCACTGAGCTGCAGCTATAGCTGTACTCGCTACTGTTGCCACACTCACCCGATTCCCATCTGTCAGAAAAACATCACTGAGAGACAAAGAGAGAATTCATGAAACTCTGGAACATACATGTAAAGCATTACAGTACTAAAGTGTTCTGTAAACGTGTGGCTTTACTGCATTTTCCTGTTACACAACTATGATGTCAGCATAAAACTGCAGGATGATTATAAGTACAACATGAACTCGTACCGTTTGGAGCCCTTGGCAAACTCCACAGAAATGAGCTTTCCATCGATTGAGAGAGGAGGCTGCAGGGACTGGAGGATCTGAAGCAGCTGTGAAGCCTCCTAAAACACACACAATATAATATCTGTTTGTCTTACAAATATGGTTTGTAGCTGCGATACAGCCCTAACAAAACAAGCAAACGCCATTTGCAAGTAATGTCGTTGTCTTACCACAATAGTAGTGAGCTGAAGGAAAGCAAACCCTCGGTTGAGTTGCGTCTGTTTGTCTTTGATGAGCCGTACATTTGAAGGCGAGAGAGTAGCAAACGGGGCCAGAGCGGACAAAATGGCCTCCAGCGTCGTATGGGGTCCCAGATTCCTCAAAATCAGAGCTGAAGAGAATACATGTATAAAGAGCAATGCCTCAAAAAGAAAGTGTTAAAGGGACAATTCAGCCAAAAATGAAAATTTGTTATTAATTTATTTAGCTTCGGACCATACAAGATGTAGGTGATTTAAGATTAAGTCAAAGATTTTAAGCCTTGGCGATTTATAAAATGCAAGTCAATGGCTACCGTCACTTTAAAGTACCCATGATATCAAAATTAGAGTTTTTTTGGCTTTTAGTATGAATATGTTAGCCTTAAGGTTAAAGGAGAACTCCACTTCCAGAACAAAGATTTACAGATGATGTACTCACCCCCTTGTCATCCAAGATGTTGTAGACATCTTGTAGTCGTAAAGAAATATTTGAGGAAAACATTTCAGGATTTTTCTCCAATATAATGGACTGATATGGTGCCCCTGAGTTTGAACTTCCAAAATGCAGTTTAAATGCGGCTCCAAAGATCTCAAATGCGGTTGTAAGCGATCCCAGCCGAGGAAGAAGGGTCTTATCCAGCGTAAAAGATCAGTTATTTTCATAAAAATAATAAAATGTGTATTCTTTTTAATGTCAAATGCTCATCTTGTCTTCCTCAGCCTTTTTTCCAGTTCAAGACAGTTAGGGTATATCAAAAAACTCCCATCTCATGATCTCCCTCAACTTCAAAATCGTCCTATATCACTGTTTTACCTTTTTTTTGTTAAGGGTGTTTGATCTTCTTTGCATGTTCACTTTGCAAAGACTGGGTCGGTACTTTTGCAGTGATGTAGGATGGTTTTAAAATTATTTTTGAAGTTGAGGGAGAACATGAGATGGGAGTTTTTCGACATACCCTAACTGTCATGAACCAGAATACACAGAGTTCAGGCAGAGCAACACAAGATGAGCGTTTGAGATTAAAAAGTATTTGAATTGTATTTTTATATGAAAATAACTGATCGTTTCACTAAATAAGACCCTTTTTCCTGGGCTGGGATCGTTACAACCACATTTGGGGTCATTTGAAGCCACATTCAGCTTCTCATCAAACTTTGTCCAATCAAATGCTCTCTAGAATTTGACACGTCCCGCCCTCTACACTAAAAACAGACACTGATGCTGCAGCTGAAATTGGTCATTTGTTCACAGAATTAGTATTTTCTGTATAGGGAATGGCACGTTGGGGACTATATAGGGGATATGGAATGATTCAGACAGTTTAAATATGTTTTGGGGCAAAAGAAGTCTGGTTTCATGCTGTCACGTGAACCACCACAGTGCACACACAGTCTGCTCCAGTCCACAGACATCACGGAGTGGATCATAAGTGCAAATCAGCGCAGACCACAAAACGTATTGGACCCATTTGAATTCTACACAAAATGCTATACATTATAGCAATATACTGTAGATAAGATTGTGGTTGTCATATGATGTCAAATGTGGCTTTACCAAGCTCAACGGCTCTAGCCCAAGCTGTGATATAAACAAACACTAGCATATCACTGGTACATTCATTTTCGGTCCGAATTAGAACAGTTTTCTCAGTTCAGTGTCTGCTGGAGTAACTGGAACACTGAATGAGTCAGCAAAAACTAGCTTCACAGGATCACATATGCTGGTATTTTGGCTCTTTTTGAGTCATAGTGCATGTCAGGAACATCAGAAAAAGTTTTAACTGAGTAACTGTGCTGCTCGAGCCGCAAACGGTTTCAGACACTTCAGTCTGATTTGGAGAACTGGTTTAACTAGTCATTCAAAGAATCATTTTGAATCAGTTCAAAAGAATGATTTGTTTGCAAACCAGACATCACTCCTGACCATTTGCTGCCTGAGGCTCTGGATTACAGGTGATAATGCTGTAAGTAAAGTTCAGTTTCTTGCACAAACCATTTTTTCACTTCATAAGACCTCAATACATCGTCAGGAGCCACAGGTATTAATTTTGTGTTGCAATTCAGTGATATGCTTTTTTTGACTCTCAAACCGATGGTAGCACACTATTATGAAAGAAAATCTTTACTGTTATACTGAAGAAAATGGTCATGGATGGCCTGAGGGAAAGTAAATTTTCATATTTGGGTAACCAATCCTTTTAAATGTGTGCATGACTTACTGTCATTGGCAACTTCAGCAGCTGGGGATGAAGAACTTAAGTTGAGAATCGGAGCTGCTGTCTGGTATATGGCAGGAAGGGGCAGTAAACCCTGAGCTGAGTCCTTTAACTGCCCCAGAGGTAAAGTCTTTGGCACCAGAGGCAGCTTCAACTCAGCCTCTGAAAAGAAACAGCCATATGCACAAGGACTTACATTTATATCTATATGTTTTTACCATGCTGTCACAAATAATTGCACAATAAATCACACCTGATTTTGGTACTCCGCATTTGAAACACTTTTCTCTTCGTTTAAAGTTCTGCACTCCACACTGTCAATCAAAACAGATGTTCAAAATGCCCAATAAATATGGATCACTTTTATTATGTCTTTATGAACTTTGAATGTTTAGGGACAAAAATCTCTCAGGTTTCAATAAAAATACCTTCATTTGTGTTTTGAAGACACACAAAGGTCTAATGGATTTGCAATGACATAACAGAAAAAGATAACAATTTTCATTTTTACATAAACTAACTTTTTAAAGGGAACCCCGGGTATTCAGACTTGTATGGCTTAATATAACATAAATAATGTCTCTTACTGACATATGTAGCAGAAAACCCATGAAAGATTTACATGATTTAAAAAATCCACACAATTTTATTCATAGTTCGGACTATTGGGGCGCCATTATTTTGATGACGTGAAATGGTTGCACTCAGTGAGCTACTGCCGCTACCTGTTGTAGCGAACAAAATGCTGTACAATAGATTTTTCCCCACAAGTAAGTGAAATCCACACTGAGAAACTCCTTCAGTGGCTGTGGCGTCATGACAAGTGTCGGCATGTTTACATCCTGCCAGGATGGCATCTAGCGTTTCTTGTCTCTGCCGTTTGTAAGCTCTTTCAGTAGCTGTGGTCTACTAAAAGCCTCAAAGGCATCAGCAACGCTCTACATTGTAAGTAAATCACTCGCATATGTGACTAAATCTTTACTCCGGGCAAGTAAATGATGTCTAATATTAGCCACTGACTAATAAATTCTCAGATTTTACTCACCAGTGGGCGAGCTGGATGCGAAGTAAAAGATTAGCACAGATATATTTTCACTCGCCGAACACTGACTGAACGCTTCAGAGTTTCATTCTCTGTTAAGCGATCTGTGTTATTTTTCAATTAATCTGAATAGACATGCAGCATACCTGTATTTGACATATCGTTAAGTCTAGTGTGAAGGTGCATGACTCGCCGTCACTTTGTCTCAAACACACACAAAGAGAGAGAGAGCGAGAGAGTCTTACAAACCATGCTAAATTGACACGCTACATGTAAACAATATTCCTTGTCGTATTTTCCTGTCAAAATAACAGAGATATTTTGGAATTCTTCAGCGTTTAAGAACTGACGGTTTCTCCGGTAGTAGGCGGAACTAACGCACAAACGACAATCTCATTGCATGGTGCTCACTTATTATTGTCCCTGTTCTGATTTTAGCAAATCAGTTCAAGCAAATGCACACAACCTGATTACTATTCATGAACCCAGCAGCTCATTAATCCTTAGTCCATTTTATATTGTTCTTATTAGCAGAACTTGTATAATAATAATAAAAATAATAATTATTACAATTATTATTATTATCATTATCAGTTTTATTGTTAGTCTTTTGCCATTTTTTTACAGAAACACTGAATGACCAAAAAAGCACCACCACTAGTCCGATGTTCAGTTAAAATGACTGATATGCATTCATAAATGGTTACCAAGATTTTAATTCTAATTACTAAAGTTCATATTATAATGCTTGACTGACTGACTTTCAGATATTTAAAAAGCTGAGCCATTTTACAAAAAAAAAAAAAAGCAAACAGGTAGTGCCAGTAGTTCACCATGTGCAACCATTAATGGTACCCCCCATAGTCCAAAATATGTATAAAATGATGTGGATTTTTTTTTTGTTCAAATAATGTAAAGCTTTCTTGGGTTTTCTGCTACATATTTCAGTAAGAGACATAATTTATGTCATTTTAAGCCATACAAGTCTTAATACCCGGCGTTCCCAGGGCACACTTATTCAACAACTAACTAAACTGAAAAAAAAACAACAACATTAAGAGAGCTACCTTATTGCAGAGCCAGTCTTCATTAGCACGAGGCTTTGGATCACTGTAGTGCATAGATACTCGCTGTCCCAGTATAGTGAGCACTCTCTGAAAGTGAGACACAGAGGAAGAGAGGGGACAAAAGAATAAAAGAGGGTAAATATCATTTTCAGGGTGGAATTGGTACACTTGAGACCTCATCTCACACAAGAGGGGAGGAGAAGACTGGATAAAAGAGAGAGAGGAAGACAGATATCACCATCAGCTTGAGAGGACTCAGAAAGACACGCCGGCCTGTGTGTGAGAGAGTGTGTGCGGACACCCTCTCTGGCCAGAAGCCTCAACCTCCCCCATTCAGGGGAACAAAAACATGTCACGTTCACTCCTGCCCACCCTGAAACCCACATAACGCCACAAATAAAACATCCAGACAGAAGTTTCACAAAAGCAAAATCATATACAGCGATGACAGGACATGTAGAATAAAGACCTGAATGTATTATTGAACCTGAACCAAAAATAAACCTTTCAGGACCACAATGCTTAAAAATAAACACTAACAACTCACTCATTCGAGCTGTACTTTATCCTGGAAATTAAAGGGAAAGTTCACCTAAAATGGGGGGGAAAATTCTGTTTATTTACTCACCCTCAGGCCATCTAAGATGTAGGTGACTTTGTTCTTTTAGCTAGTAAAGATTTTAGCTAAAAGCACTAAAAAAAAAAAAAAAAAAAAAAAAAAAAAAACAGTTCAGAAGAACTGAAGGACTATTTATTGTTCATAATGTTGTAAATAATGTTCAGTTTTATGTAAAGACTGATTGTTTCACTTCATAACACCTCAATATATTGTCATTTTGTATTGCCTGTATATGTTTTCTTGACTTTCAAGGTGACATTAGCCATTGACTTCATCAAAAAGGATCACCGTTTCAGCTAAAACTTCTTCAGCTAAAAGTAACCTACATCTTGGACAGCCTGAGGGTGAGTAAATTACCAGCACATTTGCATTTTGGAGTGAACTATCCCTTTAAGAAAACATTCTTAAAGTAACTGAATACATAAAGAAAACCAAGAACTATCCCATTACCTGATTTCGAGCACTTCAGAGGCCTGATACTATATGTAAAGACAAACAGCATGACCCTGTGCTTGTGTACATAAAACATTTACGCCTAGATTTCAGGTCCTCATACTCATCACAACCAATACAGAAATAATATTTTCTCTGCATTGGTGAATTCAGTATATTGGCTAACAACTCAAAGTTTGCCATTTCAAATCCCATTCAGACTACAGACCACCTATAGTCTATTCACGAACCGTCTTCATCATGCTACACGCAAAAGTGGCAAGCACTGGCTGAAATAGCCAATTCCATATCTGACTGGCTGACCGCTAGACCAAAAAAAAAAAAAAAAAAAAAAAAAAAAAAAAAACAGAAATCATGGTGCGCAGCATGAAAGAAAGTGGGGTTTACAAGGTATTGGGCTGCTACTTCACTTAAAGAGATAGTTCATCTAAAAATGACATCTCATGTTTTTCCAAACCTGTGTAAGTTTCTTTTTGGGAGAACATATCATTGGATTAGCCCAAATCTGCAAGGCCATTAGCAGCAAGAACACTAGATATCCATGTTCATTTCACATTGTTTTATATGTTAAATACTTAGTATTTCTGTGAGGACATCTGGTTGAAGTTTTCTTTCGCTTTCTTCAGAGTTTTCTGCACAATTGTATGGGGAAACAAAGGCATCATCAGCACAAAAACAAAATTATGGTCAAACGAACTCTTCCTTCTCCTCTTTACTGCTCCAGAAAGGAGGTTTACTTCATGTGTTTTGAGGGGAATGACTCTGTAATAAGTGTACCACACTGTAAGTACACTTAAAAATAATAAATACATTTACAAACAAATATGTCTGCCACAGATTATTACTAACTTCTTCCTAGCTTTCATTTAAAAGAGAAGTTCACTTACAGAACAAAAATTTACAGACAATTTACTCACCCTCTAGTCATCCAAGGTGTTCATGTCTTTTTTTTCTTCAGTCGTAAAGAAATTATGTTTCTTGAGGAAAACATTTCAGGATTTTTCTCCATATAGTGGACTTCAATGGTGCCTGTGAGTTCGAACTTCCAAAATGCAGTTTAAATGCAGCTTCAAAGGGCTCCACACGATCAGCTGAGAAAGAAGGGTCTTATCTAGCGAAACAATCATTTTTTTCTAAAAAAACAAAAAACAAATTATATATATAACAACTTATATGCTTTTTAACCTCAAATGCTCCTCTTGCCTAGCTCTGTGATGTGTATGCATACTCTGTGTAATCCGGGTGAATACAGTTAGGGTATGTTGAAAAACTCCCATCTCAGTTTTTCCTCCAACTTTAAAATCATCCTACATCGCTTTTTTGACCTTTGCACTTTCACTTTGTAAACACTGGGTCAGTACTTCTGCTGCAATGAAGGATGATTTTGAAGTTGGAGGAGAAAATGAGATGGGAGTTTTTCGACATACCCTAACTGTATTGAACCGGCGGTGCAAAGATTACGTATGTGCATCGCAGAGCTAGACAAGATTAGCATTTGAGGTTAAGAAAGTATATAAATTGTAACTTTTTTTTAGAAAATAATCAATCATTTCGCTAGATAAGACCCTTCTTCTTTGGCTGCATTTAAACTGCATTTTGGAAGTTCAAAATCGGAGGCACCACAGAAGTCCACTATTTGGAGAAAAATCCTGAAATGTTTTCCTCATTTCCTCATTTCCTTTACGACTGAAAAAAGAAAATCAGGATGACAAGAGAATGGTAAATTATCTGTAAATTTTTGTTCTGAAAGTGAACTTCTCCTTTAAACTGATATTCAGTATACAAGTCAGCTAATCTATGGACTCACTGGTAACAATTTAATAATTTAATTAGCAGATACATTAGCGGAACACCAAATTCGTTTGGAACACGTTTCAAAGCCATGTGGATTCAACTAGAGAGACGCAAAATATAGGGCAGGTCTCACACTAGGATCTCACGGCTGCCAAGAGACACTGCGGCAGTTGACTGAAAGGAGGAGATAATAGCACACACAAACTGAGCTTTCAATGGGAAGGCTGCTAAATTTATACTAAACTTGGGCATTTCCAGAAAATACCCAATGTGTCAAATACCTGTGCTAGACAGACAACAGATAGACCTCATTCTTAAGAGATGGCGAAATCTGTGAAATCATAAGGAATCCAGGCGTAAAGGGTATATTATATCCATACACGTGTGGACTTGTAGTGTGTATGTGTGTGTGCAGTGTGAAGTGACCTGGTTGGTCTCCATCCAGCGGCTGGCCTCCTGCAAGTGATTAAACTCGACGAAGGCGAATCCTCTGCTCTGACCTGGAGACACAGCCGTCGCCGGGCCACAATGACAGAACAACAACAACGCAGTGAGGGGTTAGTGTTTTCATATCGAGAGAGAGGGAGAAAGAAAAAGACAGAGAGATGGTAGAAAGAGCTATAGCTGTATTCTAACCAATCATCACACTGCTGCCGTTAAACTCCAATAACTCATGGATGTTTTTGTCCCTCTGCTATCTACACTTTAACATTAATTGCACAAGACAATTATTAGAAAATATGGGTACACACAAAACTATCAGATGTCTGATGCTTTACCTTAGAAAAAAATAACATAATTATCCAGCATTATACTAACACTTACACAGCTTTTTGTATTCTTGTTTTTAAAACTCTTTGACACTGCCTGATTCACAAAATGTGCATACAAGTCTATTTTATAATGCCTCCTTTCTCATTTTGATTATAGGTTTAAACTTGTCTGAAATTACAACCGTCAGTACAGTACAGGTTGATACCAGTGGGCCTGAAATGCCAAAGGACTGTGTTTAAACAAAGGTCTGTGGCCAAACTGCTCACATTTGATTAAGAAAAAGCTCTTAGGTATAGGCATTACAAGTAGTCTACAGCTAATTAATAAAGAAAGACATTGCATTTAAACCATAGCCGCTTTAATTCAAATTAAATTGACTAGTCTTTAAACTGTGGTCAATAGCTATTCCACATTCCTTAAAAGTCAACAGTTTTCCTTGAACTTTAATCTACTATCAAAATACTTTCATGCCATTGACATAAATGGGGTGGAAAAAATAAAGGAAACACCTGATAATACGTCAGCATCCAGGATTTATACACTGTTTGCCCTCGAACGGCTTCAGTGCTTGGAATGCCGTCATACAAGTCCTCAACCGTTTGGGAAACGTGTGGGAAACAGTACCATTCAAGAAGAGAATCTTGCTCTACTTACAAGGTACAAGGGAGGGGGAAGCGTTTTACAAAACAACCCGCACAGAAGATTTTACGATGACATTCACATCTGGTAATTAGCAACATCATGGAAGGTGTTTGACCTCATCCTGCTGTTTAAGAAGTCATTCTCAGTTGTATCGCTGCAGGCATTTTCACCACAGGATATGGCAACAGTGTTTTCCTCTTAGGAGGCACTGGTTCTTTGTTATGTAACTATTAGAGTAGTTGACTTAGCATGTTAATTTGGTGTAATTCATTAGGGGAAAAAAAATAATGCAATCAAATTCAAGGTATGAGGGCAAAAAGTGCCCCGTATGAGTTTTTGTCATATATATATATATATATATATATATATATATATCATATGCTATATTTAAGCAATATCACATAAGTGCTGTGTTTTTTTTTTTTTTGTTTTTTTTTTTTTCTTGATATGGAATATCTAAATGCCTGCACTTTAAATGCATTTTCTATAAACAATGTTATGGCCACACTGGAGCCTTAAAGGTTTAGGTGTAATGCTATATTTTGTGATGTCTATTCACATCTTTTCTCATTTAACATAATAATAACTTTACAATTATAGCTGCAAACAGCAATTAAGGGGTCAAGGACAACAGAGGTAAGATGAAGAGCTAAAAAGCTTTCTTTAATTACTCAGTAAAGACCAGAGTTCTCCAACCCAGCTCCTGGAGAGCTACCTTCCTGCAGACTTAAGTTCCAACCCTTCTTCAACACACCTGTCTATAATTCAGTAGCCTTGAACACCTTGATTAGGTGGTTCAAGTGAACTCTGTAGAATGGTAGCTCTCTAGGGAGCAAGGTTGGAGACATTTATTAATACAAAATTTAACTACAACTCGAAATAGCCGACACCCAAAAAGGCTGACCGGAAATTAGCTATCGTTTGATTTGGTATGCCGCTCCGAATCTAATGAGATCACTCTTACGATTTTTGGTTAAACTGGTCAGAATTCATAAACAAAACATATCAAATTTTTATATCTTTTGACCAATAGGCGGTGCTGTGCCAAAACTACTCATGTATCCTCAGGTCATGCTTGGTATAACACATACCAATTTTGGTCTGAATCCACTAAAGCATTGCGAAGATACAGCCTCATGTCCATATTTGCAGGAATTTCGTCAAATTCGTTAAAACACTTTACAAAAATGGTTCGGTATACTATAAAGCTTTTAGGATGATATTGAAAAAGTAGATTTTTCACAAAATTCAAAACTATGAAAAATCTTGAACTGTAGAAATTCAAATTTTGGTATGCATTTGACTCGGCATGACCCAAGGAATCAGAGGAAACAGAATTTTGTTTCAGATCTTACAGTTCAAAAGTTATTAGCAGAAACATGAGAACATTTGGCCTATAGGTGGCACTAGAGAGTTTGAGACTCCAAATTTGCTATATTGCGACCGTCCTCTCCTCTATCAGTGTAACAAATTTCAGAACTTTCCCGCAAGCAGTCCTATGGGCTGCAATAGACTCCCAGAGTGGAAGAAGAATAAAACTAACAGATATAATAGGTACCTAAGCACCTTTTGTGCTTGTCCCCTAATTGTCTTTTAGGGTGTAATTTCTCAGCTCAAATTGAAGTGTGATTAAATGGTGGCATATAATGTAGATTGAAATGTTTAATTGCTTGACAGCCCTAATAAACTATGTATTACACTCATCAGACATAATGACTCCCATGCCTTTGTGGATTAGGAACAATATTTAAAAGTATTCTTTAGCATTTTTTGACTTCTTCAAATGTAAATCCATTAGAACACGGACTAAAGTTGAATCCTTAAAGCATCTGCACTCTTAAGACTTATGAACCTACACTGACTCACCGGTGTAGCTATGTAATGTAATTAAAATGACCCGAAAGAAACTAAAAACTTTTTAAATGGTGTTTGCATTATTTTGTCCACCCTTTTAGCTGAGGACACAAAATTCCAAAACCATTTCATACCCATCAAAAAAGCCAGAAATTGCTCATGGTCAGCCACACTTGTCTTCTCAACACAGCTATTGCAAAATACTTACACAATGTAAGGTGCAACATCTTCGCCAGACTTCAGGACAAGAGCAATCAAAGTGAGATGAGGGGGATAACGCTGGCAGGACATGTGAAACAAGCTTGGTACTTGTAGTAGCTGTGTTTGTGCTTGTGTGCCAGTGTACATGTTTCTGTTATTCCCATGCTAGTGGATGTATCGTGAGTGTTGTCTGGTTAAGAATAGTCTGACAAGGGGTATGGTAAGAAAATAGTAACACACAACAGAGAAGAGGAAATAATCAGTGATGGCTTAAACGAAAAGATGTGCAGGGAGTTAAAGAAACATACACCTGAAGGTTTCTAAGCCCCAGTACTAAACAGCATCTGTACTCAACTCAGATACACCAGGAGGAAAGTGAGAAAGAAGAGAGAGGCTGTATTGAAATAACACACTGAACTAGCAGACGCAACAGTGAGTTAAGGCTTGTTATGAAAGGCAGTGGAAGAGAGACTTGGAGGTCAGACTGGGGTACAAAGAAGCCCCCCTGGTAGAGCATGCTTACCTGAAGACTTGTTTCTCATGAGGCGAACTTCTCTGGGCTGGATCCCCTGCTCCTGCAGTCTAGCCCGAATCTAAAGATCAAACACCAACACTTAACTACACCAAACTTCAGGACCTCAAATTTTGTATTTGGGCAAAATGGTTATGCTAATGGCTGAAAAAATTGCTGAAACTTTACTCAGACTATCCAGAATGTATAGTAGTTTGTTTATTCACGAGAACAGATTTGGCAACATTTAGCACTAACTTGCTCACCAATGGATCCTCTGCAGTGAATGGGTGCCGTCAGAATGAGAGTCCAAACAGCTGATAAAAACATCACAATAATTCACACCACTCTAGTCCATCAATTCATTTCTTGTGAAGTGAATGGCTGGATGTTTATAACAAAAAAAAAAAAAAAACACTTTTGGCCAAAATACTAATAATAAGTCCATAATAACGCTTCCACCCTTTTTTCCTTTCACATCAAAATGCACTTACAAAATTTTTCACAACTGTTTTGTAAATAGAGTTTGATCTGTGAATATTTCTCTCCTTATTCAGCGGAGGCGACTTTTTTTCACCAGAGAAAGCAAAATTATGGAGAGGGCACGTCTTTTAGCAATGGTTTGAAGTTAAAACATTTAAATAAAATTATTTTATACTTATACAAATGCAGCTTTTTACTTTACAAGATGTTTATTGATGGACTGGAGTGGTGTGGATTACTTGTGAATTATTGTGTTTTTATTGGCTATTTGGACTCTCATTCTGACGGCACCCATTCACTGCAGAGGATCCACTGGTGAGCAAGTGATGCAATGCTACATTTCTACAAATCTGCTCCAATGAAGAAACAAACTCATCTACATCTTGGACAACCTGAAGGTGATTATATTTTCAGCTTTTTTTTTTTTTTTTGGCTGAACTATTCCTTTAAATTCAGAAATTTGTAGCATGCTATGTTATGTATAATACAAAAAAAGTCAACCTATCTCAAAGTTTATAAAATACTATGTACAATGTAAGTCTATAGTACAAACAAACAACAACTGTTACAGATTTCGATTGGAAAGTAAGTGCAGTTCTATTTTTGTTTCATTTTCTGTTGTTACTGTATGCCACAAATGTTTACTGAAATGGTTACTGTACTCATAACAAGAAATAAAACTAACACAAACCTCATTAACAGTTGCATTTGGTGGGAGCATTCTCAGCATGACAATGTTGCTGGGCTTTTGGACATGCTCTGTATCAGACCTGTAGTCCTGGTCACGGGGTTCTGGCTCCTCCTGGCTCATTTCTAGAGCATGGTGGAAGCTTCCATCTCTTACTTTGTCCCTAGCTGGTTGGGCTTGGTCAGGAAACCCCTAAATCAGGAATACAATCATCCCAGATATAAATTACTCTTCTCAAGTTCCTAATTTCAAAGACAAATAAACAATATAAGGCAAGTAAAGGAAATTAAAATTTAACGATTGTAAGCTCATGATTCACAGAAAACAAAAACAGTTCTGGAGAGATAAATGTACTCACTTGTTTGTGTGCAGAATGTCTGATATGTTTGTCTTCCTCAGCTCCCCACTCCGCACTGTATTCGCCCTGAGAGTTGTGCCGTCCTCTAACTCTGCCCCAGGTGCTGTCCTCATTTTCTTCACCTTCATCTGGGGTTTGTTCTTCCAGATACACCTTCTGTCCTGATCTAAATGTCTGCATATCTCTCCTGTGTGCCTCAGTCTCTGGTTCAAACTCATAATCTTTATCATCTTGCTGGAATCTTGAGTGGATATTCTCATTTGAGGGACACTGGAGGAGGCTTTTTCCAAGTTGGTTGTTTTCGGATGCACGGGTTCCCTTTTGCCTGAATCCAGGTCGGTTATTCGAGAAATTACCTGAGGCAAAGTCTCTCATAGCTTCAAAACTGCTATCAGGCTCGTGCTGCCTTGCATTTGTTAAGCTGCTATTCAGTCTATTTTCTTGCCCATAGCCACGATAGTCCATGTCCCTGTAGTCGTGATCATCAGACTCTTTCCCATAGCGACCCAAGCGGTCACCACGACCGCCCCTATGACAGCGTAAAAGAGAAAGATATAGGCCATCTGTAGGTTAAAGGAATAGTTCACCAAGTTCACTCAAAAGGTACTCATTCTTAGGCCATCAAGGATATAGATGAGTTTGTTTCTTCATGGGAACAGATTTGGAGAAATTTAGCATTGCATCACTTGCTCACCAATGGATCTTCTGCAGTAAATGGGTGCCGTCAGAATGAGTCCAAATAGCTGATAAACACATCAAAATAATCCACAAGTAATCCATACCACTCCAGTCCATTAATTAACATCTTGTGAAGAAAAAAAAAGAAAAACTGCATTTGTAAGAAACAAATCCATCATTATGACACTTTCAGGTTCAAACCCTTCAGTGAAAAAGACATCTCATCTGAATCAAGAGAGAAATATGCACAGATCAAGCACCATTTACAAGTGAAAACAGTCCAAAACATGTATGTTGATGTCATATGTATTGATGTCAGAGGACAAGATGTGATTGACTTTTTCACTTGATGAAGTGTTATTATGGATTTTGGACTCTATTTCGGCCAGAATTAAAGATATTAAATTAAAACATCTTATCGTTTTTGTTTAGTAAAAACATGCAGGTTTTTACTTCACAAGATGTTAATTGATAGACTGGAGTTGTGACGATTACTTGTGGATTACTGTGATGTTTTTATCAGCTGTTTGGACTCTCATTCTGACGGCACCCATTCACTGCAGTGGATCCATTGGTGAGCCAGTGATGTAATGTTATATTCCTCCAAATCTGTGCTACATCTTGAATGGTCTGAAGGGGAATGCATTTGCAGCATATTTTCATTTTTGGGTGAACTATTCATTTAAATTTGCTTGTTCTGCTGGTTCATCAACAACCTTTTCAGCAGTGTGTGGTTGCATTTTATATTAAACTACTTTAATCAACAACTGTTTACTTCTAGTTATTATATACACAGCTTTATGACCTCTGAAAAACAACATGGAGCACCTGTGTTTCCCTGTATTTGTAAATCCTTCTATTATAGAAGTACTATTTAAGAAAACTCTAAGGGTGAACAAATGTGATTAGCTGCAGTAGCTTAAATATATACCTCCCTACATGTTTTTTCTTAAAATGCTTTAATTTAAAAGAGTTAATGTGCTATTTGTCATTTACCAATTTGAGTTTAACAGCATGAGGTTATGTAATAAGGTCAAAATATGTATGCATGAATCTTTCCAGTGGATACATGCAAATTCATACGATGGACTCTTGACCTACCTTCTCTCATAATCCATGCTCAGTCCAAGTCGACAGAAACGCCCACTTTTTCTCTGCCTGCTTCATTTACAACTGTTGGCAAAATGTGTATTGATCAACCTTCACATTCATAAAGACAAACAGATGTTGACTTCTGCTAATTTTTAAGCACGATCAGGACGTGTGAACTGTATGCAATGCGATCGATTGGTCCGAGCCAAAAACTCGTTTGCATATCATTTCTTAAACCCTTTACGCCATTTGGAAAAAAACTAAAAAAAAAAAAAAGGGTGTAATGTTCGCTGTCAGATATAGTTACTGCAGGGTTGTTCAGTCCTGCAGATGCTAAACTGAGCCTGACACTAATCTATAGAAAAATACATACACAACAACCGTCATTGAAAGTTCTACCTCTGTGTGTCCCAATATATAGCATTCGGAGAGCGTAGGTTTATTAAAGCTGCGCTTATGACAGCTTAGGATCAGCCCAGAGGGCACGAGCTCCAACCCAACGCGCGCAACACTCCACAAAGCACCGTGACAAACGTCCAGATAAGCTGAACTTTAACAAATAGGTATCTTGATCGCATAATAATGTCAACATGCAGCCACTTACCTCTGTTACACCAGCAGCGTCACAGCCGCTGAAACTGATACAGTGTATATGTATGACGCCCCACAGCACAGCTCAGTGTAAGATGGCCTCAGTCCGGGAGGCGGGGACTGAACTCTCCAGCTGATTGGCTTAAAACACGCTGGTATGCAAACGCATAGAAATGTGTATTAGGGTAACCATTTCTAGTAGCAAACGTGGTAGCATGTTCTTCATTGCAGACAAATTATGCAAGAGTTATTTTCGTTAAATTGCATATAATAAAATACAAATACCAAGACTGTCATTGCAAGGGTTTGACAAAGTAATGCGAACACCTGGGAAATAGGCAGTATTTCTTTATTAAAATGCTTTGCCACTATTCGCCTTTAATACAGCTTCCAACCTTCTTAGAATAGATACATACATCTTGTGAATAGTCTCCATTTGAATGTCGTGCCAGATGTTTAAGCCCACAGTGGTTTAATAATATTCAAATCAGATGATTTGTCTGGCTAGGGCAGATGTTGAAAATCATCTCCATACTCCATCTGTTTTTCAGGTTGTTCATTGGTGGCTGTGATTAAAGTTTTAGCAGCTGCAGCTCTTTCACAGATGTTGGCTTTGTCAAGTTCTCTGTGGTCAGTTTTTTGTGGAAACAGGGTCTTCAAGGTGAATATTGAGGTTTTCTCTTCCTTTGCAGCAGTACTTCTGTGTGGTTTAGACACAATCCTTCTTAGTGTTTGACAGTTCCTATTATTCACTTTCGGTTTTCGCCCACTATTCTTCTTCACAGTGCTTTATTTATAACCATAAAGACTTGTTCTTAAAACACACACAAAAAAATTGGGCTGCTAAATCTCCTAAAAAAAAATCTCCTGCTAAATGGGGTACCATGACTTGCTCTTTATGGAAATCTGACAAGTCACTCAATACACCCAGCAACTGCTGCAACACAACTCAACTTATACTACACTGATTTATAAACTAGAGAATACAGACAATGAGAAGATAAATAAAAGATAATCACAACATTTGTTTTTGTTTTTTTCCAGCTCCTGATAGATAGATAGATAGATAGATAGATAGATAGATAGATAGATACATAGATACATAGATACATAGATAGGCGTATCCCATCATGTTCTGGAAACAAATCATGAGATGTTTGCTGAGATCTTGTGAGATGTCACAGAAGTCTTTCCACTGTAAGTTAAATATTAATTAGTTATTACATATAAATTGGTAGTAAAGCGTAAAGTGTGCATTTTATTGGCCCAGACTGCAGAGATGTTTAACACATTTTTATCACATAGTTAGACACACCATAATTAAATTGTTATACATAGGGACTACTGAAAATAAATGTATACGTCTAAAGTGCAAACAACACTGTTGTAAGCATGTCCCATTAAATGGTCAAAAGTTTACATACACCTTGCAGAATCTGCAACTTGTTAATTATTCTTCCGAAAATAAGAGGGATCATATACAAGATGCATGTTATTTTTTATTTAGTACTGACTTGAATAAGATATTTCACATA
Source organism: Labeo rohita (assembly GCF_022985175.1). NCBI lineage: Eukaryota > Metazoa > Chordata > Actinopteri > Cypriniformes > Cyprinidae > Labeo > Labeo rohita. The sequence continues at coordinate 28,020,644 of NC_066891.1, forward strand.
TATTTCATAAAGGATGTTTACATATATTCCACAAGAGAAAATAATAGTTAAAATTTATAAAAATTACCCCGTTTAAAAGTTTACATCCCCTTGATTCTTAATACTGTGTTGTTACCTGAATGATCCAAAGCTGTGCTTTTTTTTCTGTTTAGTGATGGTTGTTCATGAGTCCCTTGTTTGTCCTGAACAGCTTAACTGCCCGGTGTTAATCCGAAAAATCCTTTAGGTCCCACAAATTCTTTGGTTTTTCAGCATTTTTGTGTATTTGAACCCTTTCCAACAACTGAGGGACTCAGATAAGGGGTAAGATCGGGAAAGGTCCTCAAAATAAGAAAAATGTACACATGTTCATTCTGTTCATAAGTTTAAACCCCTGGCTCTTAATGTGCTCTTAATCAGCTGTGGTCGTAAACTTTTGAACGGGGTCATTTTTATAAATTCAACCATTATCTTCTCTTGTGGACTATATGTAAATGTCTTTTATGTGAAATATCTCATTCAGGTCAGTACTAAATTGCAAAAAAAATAAATAAAAATAAACATTTTGTAGGATCCCTCTTATTTCGGTAAAATAATTAATATTTTGCAGATTCTGGAAGGTGTATGTAAACTTTTGACCTAAACTGTACTTGTGGTCTTCACACCCACTTAAACGCTTGGGCCAAATGCAGTAAATAAGTTACGTAAGTAGACAAGTATTCAGGTGCAAAGACTGCAAGTATGGATATTTGGACAAGACACTACCTTACCTCCAACCCGGATCAAACACACCTGGAGCAAGGCTGGAACTAAATTCTACAGGTATGCTAATATCTAGGAACAGGATTGGACACCCCTGCTGTAGGGTGTCCCATTTATCATTTCAGGTTCCAGAAGAGTGCTCAAAAGCGCCCCCATGTGACCTTTTGCTGAGCACATGCATCACCGAAGTGTTGACTTTGGAGGAGGGCTGAAACTCAACCTCAATTTGGCTATGTTCATATACTCTGAATAGCATGCAAATGTTTGACCTACTACATACATTTCCCAAAATGTGCAGTATACAACAAAGCACACAGCACAGAATACTGTACTCCACTTGACCTTGCATTTCCAGTGTGAGGAAGGAATGAAGAAAGAAAATAATTCAACTTGACGCTATTGACATGACACTTAGGCTATGCCCAAAACTGCATATTCAGAGTAGGTCCATCTTTTGAATAAGCGATTACTTTGTTTATCTTATGCGTCATTCTATAATTGTGGGTACATCTCATGTCTGTGAAGTATATTTTTAATATATTTTCATCAATATAAAGCCACGATGCTTCTAGTACACAATAACATTTTTCCCAATCACACTGCTATATGTTGAAAAAGCCATTTCTTTTGTTCAGAAATAATATTCTTATCACATACAACGCTGGTATTCAGCTGTCCAATTTTGTAAAGTTGCTCATTCTACTCTGCATTTAAGCATGAAAATGACCTCAAATATAAATCCATTTCACAGTTTTGCCTTCAGTTAGATTAGGTTGTCAAGACATTTGGGTGTGCACTTCAAAAATAATAAGTGTTTTTGTGATATAACACAAATTTGTGTCCTCACAAAGGAATGGTTTGTCTCATTCTCACATAATTTGCACAATATGTTGATATTTCCTCTAGAAGCAGATAGATGAAATAGCAAACCTGTGTCAAGACTGGAGTAATTGACTGTCAACAGTGTTACACAAGTACTATTGCTGCAAATTTTAACAAGACAATTTAACTAAAACTTGTTTCTAAACATACCATATGCTCAGTAGTTCTAGGCTTCCATGTTGAGTATAGGCCCAAAACACTAAAATTGTCAACTAAGTTACCTGTCAACTATGTTACCCAGTAAAGGTAACATGGTGGACAGTAGCAAACATAGATGGTATTTTATGCACATATTCCTACAGATCACCTTTATTTATATAGCACTTTATACAATATAGATTGTTTCAAAGCAGCCATGTAATGTCATGTTTGGGGTTTTGGGAAACTTTATAGAATGAGTAGGTCATCTGGGTACTTTTCGCTTACATTTTCAAATTCAGACATACTCTTCTGTTCACATACTGTTTTTTGCCTATTATTACACGGCTCTCTGGAATGCTTGATTCTGATTGGTCAGTTGAGACATTTGCAGGTTCGTTCTTTTCAAATAATAACCGCTCCAAAGTAATAACGCATAGCCGGTACTACTTGTATGTTTGAAATCCCTCCGCGCCAACAAAGATTACCGTTTGGCGCCATCTTGTGAGAAACACTGGACAACCACAATTAACAATGGAAAAATTCGACATTAATTTTAACATGTACGGTAAAAACAAAACGTTTGAACAGTGGATAGATTCGGACGAATCAAATGACTCCCCAATTAAGACGAAAAAACGAAAATTGAACTACGAAGAACAAACAACGACAAGACACAGAGAGCTTACTGAGACTGAACTTGACAAAATAGAGCATGACAGCTACGAAGCCAACACACAAAAAAATACAGAATGGGCAATAAAACTTCTCAAAGACTGGCTAAAAGAGAAAAAAATGGAGACAGACTACGACAAGTATGAAGCAGAGGATCTTAATAAGGTATTACGATCATTTTATGCATCTGTTCAAAGTGCGAAGGGTCAGATTTATTCAATAGCCAGCTATATGGCCATCAGGACTGGCATTGCCAGATATTTTAAAAAGTTTGATATCCTGAAAAGTCCAACCTTCAACTCCAGCAATGCAGTTTTTAAATCTACAATTAAAGCCATTCGTAAAGCTGGCAAAGACATTAGTCACCATCATCCACCGATCTCACCAGCAGACATGCATCTAATACGAAACTCCGATGTGCTGTCGCCCGACACAGCAACTGGTCTAGTTCGGAAAGTGTGGTTTGATGTACAACTACATCTAGCAAGACGAGGCAGAGAAGGGAACCGAGATTTAAGAAGGGATTCTTTTACCATGAAATGTGACGACAATGGCACCGAATACATTACTCTGTCCCACAATGCAGAGACTAAAAACCACAAAGACCCGAAAGATCCATGTAAAGAAAATTACAGAGGCTGCATCTTCGCTGAACCCAACAACCCTAAGTGTCCTGTTGCTACTTTCAAAAAATACCTGGCACTCTGTCCGTCAGACGCAGACGCATTTTATCTTCATCCACTACGACAAAACCAGGAAACACTGAACAAAAGAACAGTCTGGTACTCTAAAGAGCCGATGGGACATAACTACCTTGCCAAGATGATGCCCACAATCAGCGAAGCAGCTGGCCTCTCACGAAGATACACAAACCACAGTTTAAGAAGCACGGCTGTGCAACTTCTCTCGCGTGCCGGACTGGAAACGAGAGAGATTATGACTGTGACCGGACATAGATGTGAAAGCAGTCTTAAGACTTACTGGACTCCGACCACCGCTGACAGACAGAAATGGAGTAGTATACTCTCATCAAATCCTGACAACAGCTTGGCAAGCAGTAAGTGTTTGTATTAAATATAATATTTATCATAAAATTCAATCACCAACATAGTTTAATGATAAGTTTTTTTTTTATTATTTCTATGTTTTTTAGGTGCCATCAACAAAAAGTCCATAGAGAAAACTTTAGCTGACTCTACCAAAAACATCAACTTCAACATCCCCGCTGGGACCACATTTACAATGTCACAGTTCACAATTAATGGAAACGTGCAATTTAATACTTGTAAATAAATAAAATACATCCGTTATTATATATTCATATGTAGATGTTATAAATTGTCTTACTAACATTTGAATGTTAGTCACTATATCGTTTCGCGGAAGGATAAAAATGTTAATTTAAAACAAATATGCCAATAAAATGTTTCAAATTCATATTCATGTCCAGTTTTTTTCCTTATGTGGCAAGTAGCCGTGTAATAAGCGGGATAATGTACAGGCAGCCTGTAGTTATCGCGAAATAAGCCCCTTCAGCGTGATACAAGACCCTCCGCTTCGCGTCGGGTCCTGATCACACTGTCGGGGCTTATTTCTGCGATAACTACCGGCTGCCTGTACATTATCCCTTACTTATACATATACAGTCATGTGAAAAAGTTAGGACACCCTATTGAATTTCATGGTTTTCTGTATCAGGACATAATAAAAAAGGATCTGGTCTTTGGCAGGTATACCGTTTCCAGTGTAGTTTACCCTTTAAGCCACTAGGTTCCTCTAATGTTTTGACATGGTCATATTGAGTGACTTTTAACCTTAATAGCAGCCATCTTGCTGTACTCCGTTGATGCTGATAGCCACACAGTCAATGCAGCTACCGTTCATCTGTTCATTATCCTTGCAATAGTTTATAGGAGCTTTGTCTGTAAGTACCTTATGTCTTTCTTATGTTTGGTATTGGTGACATTACTCATGATAAACTTAATGTTTAGGGAGATTAATTTCAGAACAGTGTTACATGAATACATTATTATTGCGTAAGCTATATGCAGTTATCTCTTAATTGAACTGTAACATTCCTTTGACGCACATTTTTTGAAACTTGTTTTCCGTTGTATTTCAGTTTTACTCCGTTCCATTTGTATTTGAAGTGGTGGTTACAATAAACCCATGCTTCAGTTCACGTCTCTGTGGAAGGAGTTATCTACCTGCCTAGTTAAAGAAAGGGAACTCTTTTATGAGGGCAGAATAGTAAAAAGACAAACACTGATTGCAGCTGTCAATGAATAGAATTTCAAGAATTTCTGCATTTACCTAACAGAATGTCTTTATCAGAGAAACAAATTCTAAAAACCAGATCAGTGTGTTCACTATCGTCAAGACGCTCAAGCAAGTCTGCAGCAAGCGTAGCCACATTTGAGGCCCGCGCAAAGGCAGAAGCTACACTGACTAGAGCCACATTTGCGCAAAAAGAGAGCTCAAATACAAGCTCAGCTTAAAGTGGAGGAAACTCGTCTGGAGGCTACTCTGAATGCACTGCAAGAAGAAAGAGAGGCAGAAGCTGCTGCAGCGGAGGCATCCGTGTTTAAGGCGGCGGCAGAGTCGGGGGGAATAGAACAGCTATCTGAGGGCCAAGAGTCTTCATATGACTTGCTGCAAAGGACTGAGAAATATGTAGAAGAACAGCACAAACATAAAGAAGGGCATTTATCAATGCTTGCAGAGACCACTGAACACAAGCCCTTGGCTTCATACTCAGTTAATCTGCTACAGCCTCAAACCACCATGCAGGATAGTCCTTTTCAGGACTTGCCAGTGAGACAGGCACCAACTCAAATCATCACAAATGCTGTTACACCCCTTAGCTCCCATACTATGCATACTCAAGCTGAATCCATCAAACAAGAAGGTGGAAACACATCACAGTTTAATTCAGCATTGCCTGATGCATTACCTGCTAGACACAACATTACATTTACCACCCACTCACCCTCTCATCGGAATGAGTTCCATACTGCTCGCTCAGATGTGTTTGAGCTTGCAAAGTTTCTGGCCCGCCGTGATCTTCTGACAGGCGGACTTTCAAGATTAAATGATAAGCCTGAAAACTACTGGGCATGGAAGTCCAGCTTTTGCAACGCTATTAAAGGACTCGATCTTAAGCCTAGTGAAGAACTAGACCTGCTTGTTCAGTGGTTTGGCCCGGAATCGACTGAACATGCAAGACGCATTAGATCAGTTCACATCAATTATCCAGTTGTTGGCCTCAGCATGGTCTGGAAACGGCTTGAGGAATGCTATGGTTCTGCCGAAGCTATGGAGGCAGCTCTCTTTAACAAACTTGAACGTTCCCCTAAGCTGTCGAACAAAGACCCTCAGCATCTCGGAGAGCTATGGGACCTTCTTCTTGAGTTGCAGACAGCCAAAACTGATGGTTATCTGCCTGGTTTGACTGTCCTAGATACTTCACAAGGCGTCAGCTTCATTCTAGAGAAACTTCCATACAGTTTACAAGAAAAATGGATGTTGCAGGGAACTCGTTACAAACAAGAGTATGGCGTCAGCTTTCCCCCATTTTCATTCTTTTGTAATTTCATTTGTGGCAAGTTGAACATCAGGGACGTGTCTTCACTGAGGGTGCTGTAAGAGAGGCTGGCTTTTGGATCATAGGTGGTAAAAGGCGTGTGATCTTTCAGTGTGTTCATTGTCGCAGACTGCGGGGGAAGATTTCAATTCAGAAGATGTCTGACTTGCCTCCTGAAAGGCTCAGTATAGACCCTCCATTCTTCTTTGTCAATGGATAACTCCAGCTTTATAAACACTTTGTCGTTTCTTCGCTGTTCGAAGTCCAGCAAAGCAGTTGCGGTCAGACTGTGGCACCAACTTTTTTGGTGCATGCAAGGAGCTGAAGATGGAGTCAATTACAGATGACAGAAAGGTACAAGAGTATCTAAATGACAAGGGATGCTCTTGGGTGTTTAAGCCCCCTCACTCATCTCATATGGGGGGAAGTTGGGAGCGTATGATCGGCGTCTCAAGACGGATCCTTGAATCTATGCTACAAGGATTTGGTCCGTCAAGGTTATCCCATGAGGTTTTGATCACCTTCATGGCTGAAGTGACAGCTATAGTCAACACCCACCCACTGGTACCTGTGTCAACAGATCTAGACGCTCCCTTAATTCTGACCCCAGCAACTCTACTGACTCAGAAGTCTTCAGCGGTTCTTTCTCCACCAGGAGAGTTTGGTGAAAAGGACCTCTTTGTTCATCAATGGAGGCAAGTCCAAAGCCTGGCCAATACGTTCGGGATCGTTGGAGAAAGGAATATCTCACAACCTTACAAAACCATAGAAAGAGGCAGAATGAGACGATCCTAATTGTGCTTACTGATGGCATCTTCCGGATGCCAGACGGGGAGTATACCATTTCTAGTGTAGTTTACTCTTTGAGCCACTAGGTGATGCTTTTCCGTTAAAAGCTGATGCTGATAGCCACACGGTCAATGCAGCTACCGTTCATCTGTTCATTATCCTTGCAATAGTTTATAGGAGCTTTGTCTGTAAGTACCTTATGTCTTTCTTATGTTTGGTATTGTTGACATTACTCATGATAAACTTTATTTTTACCGAGGTTATTTTCAGAACAGTGTTACGTGCATCTACATTATTATTGCGTAAGCTATATACAGTTATCTCTTAATTGAACTGTAACATTCCTTTGACGCACATTTTTTGAAACTTGTTTTCCTCTGTATTTCAGTTTTACTCCGTTCCATTTGTATTTGAAGTGGTGGTCACAACAAATCCATGCTTTAGTTCAAGTCTCTGTGGAAGGAGTTATCTCTCTGCCTAGTTAAAGAAGGGGAACTCTTTTATAAGTTATGGCAGAATAGCAGATCTTAAAATTAGGAAAATAAATCCTCAGATAAACATCATCATGTGACATCACACTGTGTCATTATTTATTTAAGAAAACTACAGCCAAAAGGGAAAGGCCATGTGTGACAAAGTTAGGACACCCTATGAGTCAATTGCCTGTAGATCCACTTTTAACAGCAATAACTTGAAGCATTCATTTTCTGTGTGACTTCATCAGTCTCTCACATCATTCTGGAGGAATTTGGACCACTCTTCTTTTCAACGTTGCTCCAGTTTATTGTGGTTTGTGGGCATTTGCATTATTAGGATTAAATGGGAACAGTATCCTCCTTTTTTGCGGTAAGAGTGGGCGCGGCCATTTGTAAATTTTATGGGTCTGGCTTCCGGTCTCATCCGTGTCCAGCTATTTTTAGCTGTACAAAACATCTTGTTTTGCTGCTTAATATTGCATCTGGTGTGTTTTACCATATTATTGGGGTTCAAGGGCGTAGCGCGTCAGATTTGATCGTGAGCCTGGCGAAATTTTCAGGTATTTTGTTTTTTTTTAAACCTACTTTTGCAACTAGTTTCTGCATTTTTCGCCCAATCGGAAGAGTGAATATCAATAATTACTTTTGACTCACTGTCGCTAAGGGGTGCCAAAAAGTTAGAAAACTCAAAACACTAACTAGATCTGAGGTCACAAGGAAAAAACAAACAAACAAGTATCACCACTTGGTGGTGCTGTTAGAGGGAAAAAAACACATAAATGGCTATAACTGCGCAACCATTTGCCCTTTCAACATGACAATTGGTGTGCACGGTCTTGGTCCAACGTGCCACAAGTGTTTGCAAGGATATTTGTGTATCTCAAAAAAACATGGCCACCATTGGCCAATTCAAGGGGTCTGAGAGATATTGCCCCTGGGAGGAGGCAATATTGCATTTTTCAAGAGTTTTACCATTTACTGCACATTGTTATTCTTCTCTGTATTTTCCTATAGCGGCTAATGAAGCGGAAGTCTCGTCCATAGGCTTACTTATGCATTTGAAAAATACTGTGTAGTGTACACTGTGCAGTATTGAGTAAGTAGTACCCCTTTATGAAACATGCAGAAGATAAATAAATGACTTTTCAAATCTGATTTTCTTTAAATTTTATTTCTAAATGCAAATGATTAAAAAAAAACTGTATGCTTTAAATAAATCAGTTTCACTAAATGGTTTAGATCCCTAATGTACAGCCCAGAATCCTTTGAGACGTCAGCTATAAAAAAGGAAAAAGCCTGAAGTGGGAGGTTAAACACAATACAGCCCACTTCAACGTTCAGTGTGTGCTTTAGTTGAGCACAGAAGATTTAAACAGAATAAAGCCGGGCAGATACACGCATATACAATGAAGAGATGGCGACCTGGAGACAGACATGCGCTCATTTGACACAAACATTCATATTCTTACATATACAAACATACATACAATCTGTCCAATGCACAAAACAGTCGCTGAAGACAGGACGCTTATTAAAGAACCTGTTTGTTCGGGACTAAAGAGTTGGGGGGGAGAAGAATAACATCAAATATCCTAGGTATAGAGTCCGTTTAGAAATCCCATTCATCTCATTTTTTTTGCTTGATGTGACCAGTAAACTCTTAAGCCCAAACTTTGTGATGACAGGAAATGATGTCATCTTGTTTCCAACTTGTTTCTGAAGTCTTTCCGCTGGTCTCTCGTGGTTTGTCTGACATGATGTCCCAGTATCAGTCCGATACGCTGACTGTACTAGGACATGAATGCTAGGCTCGTCCCATCCCTCCCTCCCTGCTCTGAAGTCTCCTGGGCTGTTGACTGACATCCTTTCTTCTACAGGTTTCTATAACAGCAGACAGCCAGTCTTTTTGCCACGTTTCCTCGCTTGCAGCGCAGCCCTGGTGGCCATCTCAAACACCTCCCTCACACCATCTTTCGTCTTGGCTGAGCATTCTAAATAACCAAAGGCGTTGATTCGATTGGCCATGTCTCGCCCCTCCTCTGGCTTCACAGGCTCCTAAATGAAGAAATATTAAGATATTATTACAAGCATGTCTAAGTGACTACCCAATCCACCTTATTTTTCCCATAAGAGCGGGAAAATTTTCAATTTTTCCTATCTTTCATTAACATAAAATAAATGTTAAGAGTAACTAAGCTTACAACAGCGTTCATACAGATACTGTAAAATGAAACTCCAGGACGTTCAAGGACTTTTCAAGCACTAATCTTTTGATTTTCAAGGACTTCAAATAATGTCTTCCATTTCAAGTGATTCATGATCCGTGCTCCAAATCTCTCATGTGAATCAAATGATTCGCAATCCACACTCTTAAGTCCCGATCTGAATTTAATTTAGATTGGGACTTTAAATTGCATATCGCGAATCATTTGATTTTAATCATTCAGTTCGCTAAATGATTCACGAACCTGTTCCGATCTAAATCAAATGATTCACGATTCGCACCCCAAAGTTCTGACCTAAATCAAATGATTTGCGTTATGTGGTTTGAAGTCCCAATCTGGAACAAATGATTCTCGATACGTGGACCGATTGGAGCGTTTCGAAATTGTAGGGCTGCACGATTATGACAAAAATCATAATTGTCGATTACTCCCTTGATATTGTAATTGCGATTATTAATTACGATTATCACAACTTATTGAATGTTTTGAATAGCTTTATACCATTGTTTAAAGCACTGCATGCCACCTTTTTATATATAGTATCTTCTAAAAAAAAGTAAAAATGTAAAAATTAAAACAATAATAAAAAAAAAAAAAAAAAAAAAAAAAAAAAAAAAAACTTAAGATAACCTGTAGGAAAAACACCCCCACACCCACACGTTAGGCAAGCAAAATAATGTAAGTGTAATTGTAATCACGATTAGAAATTCGATTAATTGTGCAGCCCTATGAAATAGTGAATTATTTAGCAACGCAATGGTTTAACTGATTCTGAGTTTCGAAAAGCTTTGTTTCACCCATCACTACGTGCTTTTTTAAAATTGTTGTGAGTGATGTCGAAAGTCGAAAATTAATGGCTCTTTTAATTTGGTCTGGTTTTTGCTAGTGAATCACTTGATCACATGATCAAAGTCATGAGTTATCATCAATCGGAGCGGTTCCAGCATAAATGACTCAATTAATTTGGTTAATCTCTTCCTCTATTCACTTCTTCAGCCATGTTTACACAACACTGTCATTTTACTACTTGCTTAGCTTGACTGTTTTCTGACATTAACTGAAATAAGCAAAAAGTATATGATGTTTTTTGAATTGCATGAAATTTTGCGTGGAAAGATGTGTGCTTATTGACTAAATTAAACACTTATTTTCATAGATACATCGTCTTTCAATAATTCAAGCACTTTTCAAGTACCTCTTTAGGAATACTGCTATTTTCAAGGGTTTTCCACACCTTAAATTTCAAAAAGTCAAACTCAAGTACTTCAAGCACTTTAAGCACCTTGTACGAACCCTGTTCCAATGAAAACGGATGTGACTTATACTTCCAGCTATTAAAAAACATCTGAAAATATCATTAGTCCATACAAAGTTGTTTGTTATAAACCATATAGTTTAAAAGGCTGAGCAACTGATTGAATTTTGGTATAAATTACCATCAATTTTTGTTATATGGAAAAGAGGAGCTTGGACATTTTGCAGTATTTAAAGAAGTAATTCACCCAATAATTTAAATTTGCTGAAAATTTACTCACCCTCAGGCCATCCAAGATGTATACGAGTTTGTTTATCAGAGCAAGTTAGGAGGAATTTAGCATTGCATCACTTGCTCACCAGTGGATCCTCTGCAGTGAATGGGTGCCATCAGAATGTGAGTCCAAATAACTGATTAAAAACATCACAATAATCCACAAGTAATTCAAACCACTCCTGTCCATCAGCAAAGTGGCATTTTTCACTTCAAACCTTTACTTCTGGGTAAAAAAAAAATTCTCCATTAAAAGCAATATTATGCACAGACTTGTGGATTATTGTGATGTTTTTATCAGCTTTTTGGACTCTCATTCTGACAGCACCCATTCACTACAGAGGATCCATTGGTGACCTAAATTGTTTCGGTGAAGAAACAAACTAATCTACATCTTCGATGGCCGAGTAAATATTCAGCTAACCTTAATTTTTGGGTGAACTATTCCTTTAGGAATCATAGATTGTACTAAGTAAAAAGGCCCTGCCTGTTTCATTTTGGCAAGTTCCCTTCGTGTGTGCTCATCATTTCGGAGATCCTTTTTGTTGCCAACGAGGATGATGGGAACATTCGGACAGAAATGCTTCACCTCTGGTGTCCACTTTTCTGGAATATTCTCTGTGATGAATTAAAAGGAGAGACAGTGATGATTGTATTAACCATATTTCAAATATTTTATTTACATTATTTTTAAATTATGACAAGCATATTAATGGCTTAATGGAGTAAATCATTTCCCCCCCCAAGAAAATTCATAAAAACTAAAGCTGAAAATGAAACTCCATCCTTGTATGTTACCTCAGTTTCGTACGAGTTAATGTGCATGTCTGTTTACATCTTGATGTAAAGACTTGATAAAAACAACATCATTCTTTAAAATGCAGTTCTGCTGGTATATTTGTCACTTTGATGTGAAAAAGCACTATTTTTAGACCACAAGTGAAGGTTTCACGATTCAGTTCATTACAACATTTGATTTATTCTTAGCTGACTGGTTTTAAGAGAAACACTCTTAAGGCAGTGATAAAACGGAGGTATTCAAGAATAACAAAGTATAAGAAAATAGACTGGGTGAATTTTCATTTCATGCTGACTTCAAAGTTGTCATGAAACTTAAATATTGACAGATCTCTTCTTCTGTACTCTGACGTACATCCAATTATAATGTATTATCATAAAAGAAAAAAAAAAAAAAGGGGACTTGGTTCAATCCATCGATTGTTTATTGGATTTTGGGATGTGAGCATTTGAGAAGAGACTCATGAATGAAAACTTGCATTGGTGGAATTAAGCAGACTACATTATTTCACCAGAAATTTAAGTTAAGATATTCCGATTAAAAATTATGAGGTCAAACATTAAGGTGAAAAAAAAAACAAATGTGCACAAATGAATCGTTTACAGTACAATCAATAATATGCATTTAGAAAATGTATTAATTTCATTTTCATCTCATGCTCACTTTAATCTTAAAAATGTGTTATCTTTTTAAAATTAAGAATTAAAGTGTGACAACTGGGCTAGTAATAGCTAATTGTTTATGAGGACGTCTTACCCAAGCTATCAGGACTGTCGATGGAAAAGCACATAAGAATGACATCTGTGTCAGGATAGGACAGAGGTCTTAACCTATCATAGTCCTCCTGTCCAGCCGTATCCCATAAGGCAAGCTCTACCTGTAAGAAAAAGAGATACAGTTCTTGTACTAAACTGTCTCAGAGACATAGCACAACAACATTGGCCACTAATAATTATGAATCACAGGTTTGTGTCTCATCTGTCTGGACTACGCTAATCCGGTCTATATCTATATGACTTTGGTGCTGCATGTATAGCACTACATCTATGCAATGGGACAGGACAAAATATTTAATATTCTTGTTGGTGATGCATTTTGGTATGCCAAGTTCACACTGATAGGTACCTTTATAGATTTAAACTTCAATAGCAAAAATATTTACATAATTACATAACATTCTTCCAATTGTTCACAAACGCATGTTTTCATACCTGTTTTCCATCGACCTCAATGTCTGCAACATAGTTCTCAAAAACTGTAGGCACGTAGACTTCAGGAAACTGATCTTTACTGAAAACAATAAGCAAACAGGTCTTTCCACAGGCTCCATCACCCACTATGACGAGTTTCTTACGAATGGCAGCCATCTGCAGAGGAGAAAGATGAGACAAATGATAAGCAAAAACAGATTTACAGATAAGAAGCATTTTCAAAGATAAGGATTAAAAAGCAGCTTTTAATTTGGGGAAATGTAAGGTTTAAGATAGATAGATAGATAGATAGATAGACAGACAGATAGATAGATATTAAATTCAAATGTGATATGTGAATCATTTCTACAGTCAACATGAACCGGAAACACAGCTGCGGAAGTATCATTTGACCGGAAGTTACAGCGCATCTGTATCGCTATGTTTAAAAAAAGAAAGAAAAAAGCTAACTTTTCACAAATGTTGACTGAACGATAAAGCCTATAACGTTAAAACACCACATTAATGATTATGTACGTGTATTATTGCGTGTAAACATCGACATATTGATATATTGAAACCGTCATGTCGCGAGGCCTGTTACCGCACCCCACCATCAAAACACTCACAACATTCATCCACACAAATAAGACAATAACACAACAGATATCATTAAGAACCACCCAAATTCATATTCTAACATGGAAAATAAGATTTTTATTTATTTATTTTTTAAACAGGCTCGCCGTGCAAGCGATAAATGTGAAGTATGAGGGCCGGTTAGCCAATAGCCGACATTTCTCAGAAAAGCACCGTTTTAAATCAACTTTAAATAGAAAAGGGTCGACACCCCATTACATAACTGTACAAAAGCTTTAAGAAACAAGTGTACAACATTATGCCACGAGCATTTATTTCGCTATAATCCTTTAGGAAAGCTGTGCAAGCGAAACTGGCTATAAACAAAGATCAAACCGAAGTAAAAACAAAAATAATGTTCGATTTAATCTACCGAAACATTGATTTTAACACATCAGACGATTTTAAACTGTGGATTTTAATAATCGTTTTAAATAGTCTCGTTGATTCATCTTATGTAAAGATAAAAAGCTGAAAGAAAAAGCATAGAAAGCAGATCGGATTCATATCAAGTTTAATCGCGGCCATCTGAACTATTTTAACCAGTTTGCTCAAACTAGCTGCCATGAATCATCGGCACCAATTATGCAACTTGTGTGAAAAATATATATTTACAGTCACAGGCCGTTAAACAGAAAGGAAATCGAACAATCGGTGAAAATGCGCACGATCTGACGATTTCCTCACCAAACGCGATCTCCCATTGTCGTTAACTTTATGTATTTACACAAAACATTTAAAAACATTTACCGTTTTCTTTTTGTTGTGCTCCGGGGAAGTATCGGCTTTCCTGTCTTTTCCTGGCTGGTTTTAAAGTCCGCCCATCTTCAGTACTGCCACGAAACAACACCCGCCCATACACCCCACAGTCTTTCATTACTTGCCTTCAACAACCGTAAGTTGTTATGTCCTGGGGCTGTCTTTTATTAAAACCAGCAGATTTGAACTGTCAAATTAAAGCCACGTTTAATATTAAATAATATTACAATTATTAAAATATGATAAAACATTTAAAAACATGATGATCTGAACAAAGAATGAGTCATATGCATCATTTTAATATTGTGTACAAATTATGAAAATATTTATTCACCATTTTCATCACAAGCAACAATTTTACCCCTAATAAGGGTGAGACTGCAATAAAAAGTATGGCTTGTGCTGCTGAATGTTTTTGTCAATAACGCATTTGTTGAAGCCAAAATATTCAAATAATATTTATTTGTTTTTAGCATACACTGTAAAAAATAAACAACACAATTTGTCCAGTCAGCTTAAAATGATGTGTTACCCTGCTGCCTTAAAATGTTAAGTTCAGTCAACTAAAATAAGTTTAGTCAACTTGAAATGTTAAGTTGTACTAGTAATAACTTAGATATTTGTGTTTGCTAAACTTAACGAGAAGGGTGTTCCTGCACAACTGGAGGCTGCAGTTTCAGGACCGCATTTCTAGGACCCTATAGTTTTTTGTATTATTTTATTTTATTTATTTATTGTATATATGTATGTATTAGCGTCTCATACTATTTAATAGCGCTTGCTATTCAATTCTGTATATTATTATTTTTTAAAGAAATAATTGTATACACGTAATTATTGTCATACAACATACCCATTGGTAGCCCATTTGAAATATTTAACCTAATTTATTTCAATATATTCTATACATATTCTGGTGTTAAATTCCATTTTCTTGTAAAGAAAGACTTTTTGCAGTTCAGTTCATTAGCCACAGCACAGCGATTCACGTCTGATGTGTGACACACATAAAGTGCAATAAACGGTAAAACAATTGCGCTACAAATTGCTGTTTATTAGTACATTAATAAATGTAATTTTATTTGAATACAAATGTTAGTTTATAACATTCAGCAGAACAATGATCTGTTTTGCACAGCTAAATAGGCTAAATGGAGATTGCTGACACGCCTCGAACATTAAAAAAGATGGAAAGATTAAAAATGAATAGTTTTTGTTTTATGCTTAAATCAGATCTCCTCTAGATGGCGCTGTCACAAAAAAATAGGGTCCTAGAAATGCGGTCCTGGAACTGCGGTCCTGAAAGGAACAGGAACATACCATTGAACTTAACAGATGGGTAAGTAACCCAGCTGCCTTAAAATTTTAAGTTGATTCAACTCAAATATCTAAGTTGTCACTTAGTATAATTTAACATTTCAAGTTGAATAAACTTTTTTTGAGTTGACTGAACTTAAATTTTTAAGGCAGCCAGGTTACAAATTATTTTAAGTTGACGCAACAAATAAAGTTGACGCCTACATAAAATTCTAGCTTTGAAATTAGCCAAAGCAAGACAAATGATTCAGTTTATTAATTCCACAAATGTTTATCATGTCTTTTTCACCACAGAATAAATGGTGATTTCAGATGTGTAGCAGAAATATTCATGTAGCTTCTGAAAAAATGACAGAAATTATATAAACTAGTTGCACCAAAAGTTGTTGAAAAACACATTGCTTCCTCATACGCACACGCATGATTAAATGACCAGCTGTCTAAAGCTTTCCAAAATGTCCACAGTTGAAGAAGCAAATAATTATGAAGAATGTTTTTATAAGATTTCAATAATCTCAGTAGTTTAACAACCCTGCTAAAAAGGCGTCTTAAACAAGCCTATAAGTACAAGACAGACATGCATGAATTGCAAATCAAATTACAGCAGTCATGTGTCTTACACATTCCTCACATTTACACTAGTTAAAGTAGCAGTGTTATCTTGTTGTGCTAAATGGTATTTTTTCCTCCTGCTGACGGAATCTGAAAAATCCATAACATGGTTTTCTGTGTAATTTGCCATGTCATGTATCTCAGATAAAAATGTTTTTGGAGTTATCTGACTATATGAATGTGCCCTATGTTGGGTGATGGTGATATGATTCTCATTATGTACGAGTGTGCTTGTACTGTCAGATTTTAAAAGACTAAGACAATATTTTCTTCCTATGTGTGTGTACACTGTAAAAAACAATTTGCTCAACTTAAAATAATTTGTATCCTGGCTGCCTTAAAATTTTAAGTTCAGTCAACTGAAATTTTAAATTATACTAAGTGACAACTTAGATATTTGATTTGAATCAACTTAAAATTTTAAGGCAGCGGGGTTACTTACCCATCTGTTAAGTTTAGCAAACATAAATATCTAAGTTGTTACTTAGTACAACTTAACATTTCAAGTTGACTAAACTTATTTTAGTTGATTGAAGTTAAATTTTAAGGCAGCAGGGAGCACATTATTTTAAGCTGACTCAACAAATTGTGTTTTTTATTTTTTACAGTGATAGGACCATCATGTGGAAATTAGGGAAACAACCACTTCCAGGAAGACCAGTATAGATTGTAATTGAAAAATAGATCATTATTTTTCAAATCATCAGCAACAGGTTCTTTTAGTTTTCTTTTATTTGACCACAATAAAAAATGCATTTCTGTTAAGAATATAAAAAACAACCATTACGAAACATTAACAACCTCTTAGTTATAAAAAAGAAATTCCTTCATATAAACACTATAAACATATCAGTGTAAGAATATTTCAGTACAATATCACCTAACCAGTCCAAGCAAGTGCTAAGAACTGTTTATGAATAATTTGGATATAATCATATGACACTTACATATTAATTCACAGCATGCAAAATTAAAAATCAATCTATTTCTAAAGTAATTCACATTGTATGATTGTGCATTTGAAACCAAAACCAGCCCTTCCTCCTAATTCACAGTGTAAAAGCAAGCAGTCTGACACATAGCGCCCTTATGTCCTTCATATTTTCACTGCATATTCAGTGACATACTGAATTTCTGGCAGCCTCTCAGTTCCAGCTGTGGCTTGCAAAGTTCATCTGACGTAAAACCTGCCAGGATAACAGATTAGATTAATATACTGTTTAGTTTACATAATCAGAAAATGAAACATATCTTCATATCATATTTTAAGGGTATTTAAATAACAAATACTGTTAAAATAGCTGAGATTGGTGCTAGATGATTCTAATAAATAAAACTGCAAAACAGTGCTTACCATGCAAACGAGTTCAACGTGTTTCCACAACGTCAGGACTAAGAGATTGTTCTGATTCCTCCACTAACTGCATGTGAGACTTTCCAGGTTTCTTTGCTCTCATCTGACACACTATCGACAGGACACCTTTTTGTTTTAAATCACACAAACACACAATTATTAGATTCATAACTTATAAACCATTGTTCAAAAGTTTGAGGTCAGTTAGGCTCACTAAGGCTGCATTTATTTGATCAAATACATTACAGTAAAATATATGAATACAGTAAAAACAGTAATATTTTGAGATATTATTCTGATTTAAAATAACAGTTTTCAATGCATTCGTTTGATCCAAAGTGCAGCAAAAACAGTAACATTTTGAAATAGTTGTACTATTTAAAAATAACTGCTTTCTATTTGAATATGTTTTAAAATGTAATTTATTCCTGTGATCAAAGCTACATTTTCAGCGTCACATGATCCTTCAGAAATCATTCTAATATGCTGATTTGATGCTTAAGAAACATTTCAGATAATTATCAGCGTTGATATTGAACATTTTTTGTTAAATACTTTTAATGAACAAACAAACAGCATTTTAAACAGCATTTAACCAAATATATAAATAAAGTTATATAAATAATAGCTTAATACATTTTTAGTTTCAATAGTTTTTATTGTTTTTTCTCTTCATTATGATCCCTAGTAAAAAATACATTTTCTAAAATAGATTTAAAATACATTTATTTATTGCTAAGTATACTACAAATACTTTTACATCTTATGTACTTAATAAAAATATCCTGCAATTGTACTTTTAGTGTACTAAACTGGCATATTTAAAGCCTGCTAAATTGGAATTAAACTAATTTTATACTTTAATTTTACACTTTAATTGTGTGGAAGTAGTGCTGAAGTCCTACTAAAGATATACTAAAGTATATTTGATTGTGCTAAAGCGGAACTATTACACATATACTTTAGGTACACTTTAAATATTATTAGTCTTTAAATGCTAAATATTTAAAAAATCATGCAATCCTCATCAATAAACATTAAAACATATTTTAGGCTTAATATTAACGATTGTGCACAAGTTGTAATCCAAATAAAGTTATCAGTGTTGATACTGAACATTTTTTGTTAAATGAACAAACAAACAGCATTTACTTGAAATGTAAATCTTTTGCAACATTATAAATGTCCTTACAGTTATTTTTGAATAATTTAACACATCCTTGCTCAATAAAAGTATTAATTTCTTTAAAAAATCTTACTGACCAAAGCTTGTGTGTTCTGATTCATATACAATTGATTTAATGTTTGTGATGTAAAAATACATCCTCCAGTCTCAGTTTAATATGCAGTGTCAGGTTGCAGATGCAAAACTGTCATTTTTGGATGAATTAAACAAATGTAAACTTCCTTTAAACAAACATTGTGCTTAACATGAAATCCCTCTCTTACCCAGCAGCGCCGGGATGGTGAGGATTATGGCAGCGACGGCAAACATGTTCGGCTTTGCTGCTTGGTCTTTGCAGTATGCGGAATCATTGCATTCGCACACATAAATCGAAAGGGTCTGCAGTGAAAACTGGCCTTGGCTGTCAGAGATATTAAGGATGAGTTTGTGATCGCCCACATGTACGCTGCTCTTTTTAATCAGCTTTACAGATGTGCCTGTGAGGAAAACACAAAATGGAATTACACTGGAAACAGGTTCATTTGATTGCTATAATGTTAAACAAGATGATTTTTCTGTTACCATAGTTAGACTGAAGCCTCCATTTTTCCTGGATGTCTCCAGCCAGCTCAAAGTATAATGGTTTGCTGTACAGGTCTGGGTTGAGAGCTGTAATGTCAGTTGTCTCATCTGACAGACACATGGTCAGTTTATCAACCTCTAGCATCGGTCCAGTCTCCAATTTCTCCTTTACAGCCACTTGTCTCAAGAATACTGAGGGGTCAGCTGCATCTTTCTGGATAAACAGTGATTGAAATGAGCATTTATGTTAATCTGGAGTTTCCTCTAGAGTGATGGCTATTTGTTCTCAACTCACTGATAATTTATTATACATGACAATCATCAAAAACAATTCAAACAGCATCACTTGATTGAAATAGCAACACCTGATAAGCTTCGAAGGCAGAAACATTTTGTTTACTTACTGTTTTTTCAACGAATTCTGGATTCGGATAGTTGGGTTTGTCGATGATATTCAGTATCACTGTGCTTGTGCTAGATAGCTGCACCTTTTCCCCATGATCCTTTGCTTCAACCAGAATAGTGTATGTTTGGGCCTTCTGCATTGAAAAAGGCACAGTGAAGTTTAATACTGTATCTGTGTCAGATGAGCTTTGACCTTTTGATCTAAAAAGCTAACATGCATGGAAACTCCTATTACAATCTAATACAAAATGAGATTTGGTTTTATGCTAAAATGGGACCCTGGATCACGAAACCAGTCGTAAGTAGCACAGGTATATTTGTGGCAATAGGCAAAAATACACTACATTTTATGGGTCAAAATGAGCGATATTTTGTACATTTTTGATTACTAATATGCTTAATTTGGACAATTTTTAAGGTTATTTTTTCAATATTTAGATTTTTTTACAACCTCAGATTCCAGATTTTTAAATAGTTGTATCTCGGCTAAATATTGTCCTACTAAAAATGTTAAAATTGCTAATACATTCTGTTAAAAATTTGTTTCTGAAACAGTAAAAGACAAAATAAATAAGAGTGTGCATAATAAAGAAAAGAAAACAACAACAACAAAATTCTAAATTAATTTCTATCTAAATTTAGTAACTGTAATAATGACGTGATATAATCAATAAATAAAATTATGATATAATAAAATATTTTTTTATGAATATTGTTACATTTATTGACTATAACGCAAAGTCACAGCGGTCTGTAGAAGCCTTTTATTTATTTTTTTTTACATGTTTTTATCATGTTTTTTTTCAAATATCAATTATCACTGAAGCAGTTTTGTTTAAAAAAGAAAGGAAATTTTAATAAATAAACAAATATGTAAATAAGGTTATATAAATAATAGCTTTAATACATTTTTAGTTTAAATAGTTTTTATTGTTTTTTCCCTTCATTATGATCCCTAGTAAAAAAAAAACACATTTTCTAAAATGGATTTAAAATACATTTATTTAATGCTAAGTATACTACAAATACCTTTACATCCTATGTACTTAATAAAATTATCCTGCAATTGTACTTTTAGTGTACTAAACGGGCATATTTAAAGTCTGCTAAATTGGAATTAAACTAATTTTGTACTTAATGCACTTTAATTGTGCGGAAGTAGTGCTGAAGTCCAGCTAAAGATATCCTAAAATATATTTGATTGTGCTAAAGCAGAACTATTACACATTAATTTATTTAAAACTATTACACATATACTTTAGGTACACTTTAAATATTAGCGGTCTTTAAATGCGAAATATTTAAAAATCCTACAATCCTCATCAATAGTTAAAACATATTTTAGGCTTAATATTAACGATTGCGCACAAGTTTTAATCCAAATAAAGTTTAATTACAATTATTTTTATATCAGTAAGTCTCGAGTAATATGTCAGTAAATATGTTAATAGACTTGAACTATACTAGGGACATAAGGACAGTTGTATCACTTTGACATTTTGGACTGAAAAAAATCAAAATGATCTTTAAAATTGACCAAAAAATATAAAAATTAATTCTAATATTGAAATGAACAATTAATGCTCTTCTTAGAAGATGTGTGAATCATCATTGTGTTATTCACTGTGAATCCAATCATTGCCTGAATTTTTTATTTTTTATTTTTTTCAATAAATGAATGGACCCAGACAAAGCTGGCATCATGTCATTGCTCCATATAAAATACTGATAACACTTTAATTTCTCAGTGAATGGATGGATGTTAAAATAAAAAAAAGAACTTCAGGATGGAAAAAAACGCTATACGTTACCTCATAATCAAAGTATCCCTTGAAAAACATGGTTCCTGTCTGATCTCCTTTTTTCTGATAAATGAAGAACTGAGTGGTGGACGTAGAGGGAGACACTGAGAGGATTCTCAAAGTAAATTCTGAGTTAGCTGTGCCAGACTGGTCAATGTCATTTGCCAGCACTGTGACCAGAGGCGTACCTTTGGGTAACACAATACAAAAAGGATCAGGTGAAATGTTGCTCTCTCACCTGGAGACCAGCTGGTTTAAACAAGCTTTGCATATTAGAGTCAGTACCTTGTTGAGTTGACTCATCTACTGCACGTTCATACACGTCCCGATTGAAAACAGGAGTGTTGTCGTTAACGTCCAGAATATCAATATCCACAACAAACCTTGTGTTTTCTTTTGAAAAATTGATCTGCAAGTCAACAAAATAACAGTCAGTTTTAACCAAAATACTAATTTAACCTAGTCACTACTTACTGCAAGACTTACTCTCAGTCGCTTGTACTGCTCATAGTCAACTTTTCCGTGAACGTAAACTGTTCCGTTCCTGTTAATGGAAAGAATTCCTTTGGGATCTTGATCGATGCCCTGTCCGTGAATGGAGTATTCTTCGATAACTTTCTTCTCAATGTTTAACTATGAAAAACGGAGGGAACATTCAAAATGATTAATTTGGTTGTAAACAACTCGGACTTCTGTGCTCATACAAAGATTTATATTGCTTTCTTGTTGTTGCTATAAAGTGGCTGATTACTATAAGGTTTCAGCTTTTAACCTACATCTCCCAGTTTGTATGGGAAAGGACCAGTCTGCTCCTCTTCCATAGACAGTTCATCCACAATCCAGGCTCGCTTTTTGCGTATGTTTAGTTTTGATGTTGTTGCACACTGAATGCAGACAACCTGGAAAAGAAAATATTACACAAACATTGCAATTTATCAATTCATAAAATCAGTAATAAATTATTAAAGACATTACCCGTTAGCAATCATGTTCTGGAGGATATAAGAAACTTGTAACCAATAATAAGATTGTTTTTACAGTGTCTTAACATTAATTGCTTGAAAAGTTTTACTTTTTGACAGGCCCTAAAAAAGTAATAGATTTAAAATAGTAGATTTAAAATACATTTATTTCATACTAAATATAGTTCAAGTCAATTAACATATTTACTGACATTTCACTATATATATATATATATATATATATATATATAGAACAGTTGTAATTAAACTTTATTTGAAGTACTACTTGTGCACAATGCACATTTTCTACTGTTAAGTCTAAAATGTTTTAATGTCACTACTGATGATTTTAGCAGACTATTTATTTATATATTTTGAATTTAGCCGACTTTATACCAGTTTAGTATACTAAAAGTACAATTGCAGTGTGTTGTTATTACGTACATAATTTGTAAATGCATTTGTAGTATACTTAGCATGAAATAAATGCATTTTAAATATATTTTAGTATATTTATTTTTCACTAGGGCTTAATGTCAATGCAACATATATTGAATATCTGCCACTGTTAATTTATTTCCAGTTTATAAAAATGATCTTCACACTTAAACATGCTTATAATGACAAAATATGTAAATATTCATCACCTTAAATGGCACAAAAACAGTACTTTAACATTAGAAAACTAGCTAGAATTAGTGCTTAAAGTATTTGTTTTTACAAAATGAGTAAAGTTTTAACATTTCATTTTGCAGTGTCCTTTTATATGTACTTGAATTACAGTATTAAAAGTAAATAATGCATTAATTAATTATAAGTAATCACAAGCAACAAACCCTAATGCTATGTAAGTACGTCATTGATTAATATTGCTCAGTACTTGTAATTGTATAATTACGCTGTAACATGGACACCTTAAACTAATGTATAAACAAATTTTCATCACATTGAAAACTTTAATATTAAACTAATAAAATAAAATAATTTCTGTTACTTACTGCAACAAGGAAAACAATCACAATAGTCTTCATTTTAAGCTGCGAGAATGATTCTCAGATTCAGGGACTTGTGAAAGTGCATGTGAAGCTGGTTGTGCTACTCGTTTAAATAGAGTCAAAGTGGGACGACTTGACAAGGTTTCTCTGGAAATCCATGAAATCATTTGAACTACTATTGTCTGTTGACCTTTCTAAGGAACGGTACATGAAAGATTCTGGCGAGATTCCAGGCATTCTTTAACACGGAAAGCAAGAATCTGAGATGCTTGTAAAACAGGTTGTGGTTTCAATTAAATCGAAAATAAAAATATTTTTAAAATGTTAAACTGAACGATCCATGACTTTACCTTGAAAATAGAGTAAAAAAAAAAAAATAATAACAGTGTTTAATCTATCTGCAGCATGTTTACTGCTGTATTCAAGAGAATGTGTTCAGCTTGTACTTCCTTATGACTTTCATACGTCAGGTATTTTATGAATTCATTTATATCCTTCCAAGCAAATAACCCCCACTTCGCATTAATGACTAAACACAACACACTGCATCGAGTGTAGTAGTCAGTATGTAATATAATGTGTTTAGTGCTCTACTGAGCAATGATTTTTATGTTTTGAAGCATTGAGGATTTCATCTGAACTCTGCCCAGTGAAAAACAAATACGAATGTCATTGTTTTTTTAAACTGTTAAACCGAACAATAACATGCAACTAAGATAACACCAGCATTTGGCCATTTGTGATCATCAGCTATTGTTTTCTAAATATAGTGTCAGATCAGAGGCCTTTGGTGAAAAGAAAAAGGCATTTATGGAAGTCAAAGAGGATGATCAGATATCTTTGACTTTGACTTTTTAAAAGATGTATCAATACACATAGGTCACACTTAAAAAAAAACTTCTTAGACCAAATCAACTAATCAAACTTTATTTCTGGTAATCAAAAGATCATTTAAATTAGATTGGAACCAATAAAAAATGTTACTGGTGAATGGAATAAAAAAAACAAAAAAAAACAAAACAACAACAACAACAACAAAAAAAACACACATGCCTAAATTAAACCATGCATGATGTTAAAAGCATTGAGTGTAATTCTGTTTTATTATTATTATTATTATTATTATTATTTTGTGTGAGGGTCTGAATTACACAATCTACAGTCAAAATACAGTTTTACGTAGGTAATACAGATACAGATGTTATATAGGTAAGGCTTTAGTTCATACCTTTTGAGAATTGTCCATCATTGATCATATTAATTTATGGGATTTCGCACTCCAGCAAAAATCTGGTGGCTCAAGGCACTCAAAACAACAACAACAGCAACAACAATAAAATATATGAATTTAAAAAGTATAGTAAGAAAGAAAGAAAGAAAGAAGGAAGGAAGTGATATATCTCATAAGCAGGTAAGTAGCTTACATCCCACAGTTGTTTTGACTTGTTAAAAAACAGTTGTCTTAAAATAACATTACAAAATTTTGGCAATGCTGGCACTAGAAATAATGATTGCTATTCATGCTGTGTAACATAAAAGAAACTATTATAACTTAGCTTATAACAGACCAAAGCAGTAAGCATATACGCTGGTAATATAAACATTGTTTTGTGAATCTAGTCAATGCAAATGTGTCGAAGCTTGGAAAAAAAAGAAAGAAAGAAAGAAAAAGTAACACTTTATTTTGCATATTGCATATTACTAGCATATTGGCTGTTTATCCGTACACATAAAGCACACATGAACTCCTTTTTCTGAATGACCATAGTTTAGATCCCTTAATCTCTTATCTGTCTCCCAAGTGTTTGATGGAACACTTTTGAGACCCTTGTGTTCCACAAAGAAACATTCACACAGCACCCATTTCTAATCTGTTTTATTTATTTATTTCTAAGAGGTAGGTAATGTTACATAAGAAATGACTGTTGGCAAAGTTATGCAGGAAATGACAGACCAGGAACAGTCTATAATTACAAGTAAGCTGAAGTTGTTTTACTGTGAAGTACATTTTTATTTCTCTCAGTTCTAAAATAAAGTCAGAACTGCAAGATATAATCTGGCAAGATGTAAACTCACAGCAAAAACAAAAGTCAGACAAGCAATGTCACAATTATTATTTATTATTATTATTTTATTCCGTGGCAAGCACAGAAAACAGATTTGCAAAATGTAAAATCAGAGGAAAAAAGTCATAAATGTAAGATATAAACAATCGCAAGAAAAACAAGACAGAGTTCTAAGATAATAAAGTTCTCAACAATAAAGTGTATTGCACGTGACAACACTGTCAGCTGGAGTGAGTGCAGCTCCACCCACTGAGTGGCAGCACTGGTTTCAGTGTGAATGCTACACAAAACCCCTCTAAAACCAGAACGAGCTTTGCGACTGACTGTACAAAGAGATTTGACAAGAAATCTGAGCTATGTTTTTACAGGCTGCCAAAAGCTACAGAAAAGAAAAGCAAATGGGTCGCTGCAATTCAAAGAAACAAATGACTCAGGTGGCGAAACACGTATTTGCGGTTATCATTTAATGTTAATATGTTGAATATTGCAGCAAATCACACCCTATATATTGTATTGTCACACTGCTAGAAATCGCTGTAGATTTAGCAGTACAGTACTGTAAAAACCTACAGTACAATACCACATTTATGCATTACAGTAAAATACTGTTATATTGCATTCTGGGTAATTTTAACTGGTGGGAATATTTTACAGTATATTTTAGTGTTGCTGTGACCTTGCTGTAGCCTTACTGTAACACGCTGGGCAATAATACAGGACTGATGTAAATAGCGCGCCACCTGACGTCACATCACACAAACAGAACCCAACTGCTGCTGACTGGAGAGAGAAGCAGAACGCCGGATTTCTGGAAATTAAGTAAGTTAATTTGATTACTATGCTTTTATTATATGGTGTACACGGTTGTTAGTGTGGAATGAAACCGCAAGTTTAGCCGGGAACGTTATAATCTCCTTCTTCAAAGCTGTAATCGAAACTCCGTGAGTTACGCGCTCTTTCACCCGCTGCTCTTCCGACGTTTTTACATCTAGTGAATTAGATGGTTTATTTCGAACCAAACTAAAGTCGATGATTGTTGGGACTGGGGAAAGACAAACCGAGACCATTTTGGTGAGTTTTATTGTGTTTATGTCGAGTTTGAACGACGCTTGCTTGACTATGGCATGCGAGGTAAAATGACCGTGTTTGTGAATGGAGTCTGCTGGGGGTAAGAAGATCGATAAAGGGCAGTTTGAGTTTAAACAAAAGGTACTGGTACTGTATTACGATAAAACAACAGTCTATCTTTCTGGGATCCCTTTTATAATGCTGTCTGATTCGAGCCTGAATAATAGATAATAGAGATGATGTATTGTTGGAGTGTATGAAACACATACACATGGCAACAGTGACTTTAGCCTATAACTTTACATCATCAAGTTTAAAATTTATCATACAAAATGCATGTTATTTTTATTTAGTACTGACCTGAATATGATATTTCACGTAAAATATGTTTACAAAAGAAAACAATAGAGATCGACCGATATATCGATTTACTGATATTTTTCCCGATATTTAAGCATTTTACCATAATCGGTTATCGGTTTTGTAATATCGGGTTCACCGATAAACATTAGTGATCTAATGTTTAATTAGTGATCTAATGAGAATTGCGAGCATGCAGCACACCTGAGGGGAGACCCTACAACAACGATGTGCAAAGGTAAAGCATAGCCTACTTTCTTGCTTTGCTGTAATTAGTCAACTTTATTTAATATAACAGCCATTAATGCTCATATTGGATGTGATACATAAATGCCTGATACGCTCAAAAAAAAGATTTGTTGGACTTACTTAAAAAAAGACTGTCAAGTGGTTCCACGCAACTACATTGAGTAATTTGTACAAGTAACAATTTAGTTGTATGAACAAAAACAATTCAAGTAAAGCTGACAAAATTTCTTGAAGTAAATACAAATCATTTGAATTTGTCACTGTTACATATTGATTATATGTGTTGTTTACTTAATAATTTTATGTTAAATTTATAAAAGTTTATTACATAAAGTGAACTCATTTATTAATTTAATTTTCCTTATTACCTTATTAATTATTTGCTCTATAAGTGCAAGTAAAAAAAAACATTAATGTCAAGCATTTTTTAGAAACAAAATACATTTATTTTCTTCTCAATGTCTTACAATGAGCAACTTCTTCAAGAAATTGTAATCATTCTCAGTTCAAGATAGGCAACATCATTCTTGTCAACAGAAAAAGTTCTTCCCAAGTTCTTGTGATGTAATACAGATTCATGCTGTATATGACACTCAAATGCAGAGCACAAGCCTAGGTGACATCTCCATGCTTCTTCTTTTAGTTGATTCCAAAACCTGATGGAGGGTCACGGACCAGGTTTGATGATGTAAATTCCAATGGCTGTATTAGTCAGGTCTCTTTCAGCATTCACAAAGTCCTAAAAGGCATGAAAACAGTAAAGCTGTTCAGTAATTTTCATTACACCAACAAATGCAGGTTGCAAATTTAACATCACTTAGCAATACATCCAGTAAAAGCAAAGATTCTGAGAATTATGTATCCACAGACCTTAGTGGGGTCATATTAATTTTAGACAGGAATAAATAGGGCAGTAAGTAATAGGTTACAGTGCATTCAGTGAATTGTACTGTTGTTTAACAGCATACATTTTCAAGCTGAAAAAAAAAAAAAAAACTTTCAGTGGACACAAACTCCATGAAACTCTAAACTCCAGTTTTAAAAGTTGTCAGTTTTATGCAGGACCTTTATGCAGTGTGTAATTGTAAAGACTGTAAATCCATCCAAAAATTAAAGTTTTGTCCTTATTTACTCACCCTCAAGTTGTTCCAAACATGTATGATTTTCTTTCTTGTGTTAAACACAAAAGATATTTTAAAGAATGTTGGTAACTAGACAGTTGACAGTAGCCATTGACTTACGTATTTTTTTTTCCATACTATAGAAGTCAATTGCTGTCTGGTTACCAACATTCTTCAAAATATCTTCTTTTGTGCTCAACAGAAGAAAGAAAATCATACAGGTTTGGAATGACATGAGGGTGAGTAAACGACAATCCCTTTAAGATGCACAGATCCAAATTGAGTCGGTATTGTTCTGTGGAAAAAAATTAAGAACAGACAAAATTACAATTCACCATGCCAAAGTGAAAACAAGCATCATTTCAAAAACAGATATTACAAACCTTCTCAGTGACAGCCATTAGTTTACACATGTTCCGTCCTGCAACTCCTTTATTGGTAGATGCTGGCCAGTTTACTTCTGTATCCACCCAGTGTTTGTCTAAATCAGTTGAGTGGTGGTAATTCAAGTAAACTCAGCAGCAATCTAGAGATTTAAAAGACATAACACAACACTGAGGATATCTTTCATTTTTAAATTTACATTCAGGGATATTCAATGAAATCTGAAGACAAAAAGCAATTAGGCTACCTCCACATGGGCTTGAACAACTAAATAGAACATCGTAAACACTAGTATCAGCATATGAACAATTAAGATAACTCCGTAGTACATTCCATGTTAATTCCATATTATATAGTGCATGGGAAACAATTACTGTGACCAGATTAGCCATGTGTTAATCTAACAGTATAGTGCTTCAAAAATGGCCATCTAGTTGACACTGTTATTTTGCAGTCCTTACATTGCCACATGCTTGTTTTGAGAGAGAAACACGAGTTAGCATAACTGACTAAAATGGAAACATACTAGAGAATGAAAATATAGCCTGCGTGGAACAGATTAGCATTTCCAGGCACCAAAATATACTGATAACTTTTATAAAAACCCTTTGTGCAGACTTAAATCACTTTTTCAAAGCAGTATTTATCAGGATGGTAAAGAATTTAATTCATACCTGACAAGCAGAGTCACCCGCATCTT
The DNA here is from genome assembly GCF_022985175.1 of Labeo rohita. Lineage (NCBI taxonomy): Eukaryota > Metazoa > Chordata > Actinopteri > Cypriniformes > Cyprinidae > Labeo > Labeo rohita. The sequence goes on from NC_066891.1 coordinate 28,050,210, forward strand.
TTCCTGGTTTGTCTGTCTTCTGTTGCAGCTACGGTGCACCTAAAGGTCCATCCTACATCGTTTTACTAATTTGTGCATTTCACTCAACATTGTTAAGTTGACTGAACAAACACTTCTTAAGTAAAGATGACAATGTTAGCTTTTTATAGAAACCACTCAGTTATATTAAGTTGACTGAACAAACACTTGTTAAGCAAAGCTGACAATGTTAGCTTTTTATAGAAACCACTCAGTTATATTAAGTTGACTGAACAAACACTTGTTAAGCAAAGCTGACAATGTTAGCTTTTTATAGAAACCACTCAGTTATATTAAGTTGACTGAACAAACACTTGTTAAGCAAAGCTGACAATGTTAGTTTTTTGTAGAAACCACTCAGTTATATTAAGTTCATGGCATTACATGCATTTTTTAAGTAATGTTAACATGGATGTATAGAGTGAAACTAACGACAGTGAAAGTTCATTTTTTTGAGTGTACTCACCATATCAACAAAACGTTGCAAACGGTGCTTTTATAAAACAATCATTATGCGCTTTCTGTTGTCTCAACAGGAGCGCTTCACAAAAATAAACAGAAACTCAGCGAATACAAACCGCACAGACATAATAAATGTACCTATAGAAAGCTCAAAATTATTACTTAACGAAATAAATCAAATCGAAAACAAAAACTCTTTCATTATGTAATCTGTAATGATGCTTTTAAAAGGCGCGTCCAAAGAGAAGATGGCGAGTCCGGATCGGCAAATTTTTCCTGAAATCAAAACTATTATTATTAATAAATCTAAAAAATCTCCTTACTATTTTCCCCTCGACACATTCATTGTAATTACTTTTGTTTTTCAGCAAGCTTTAGCCTATTGCGTGCACTTGAACGCGAATCTCTTCCCGCTGCGTTGAAGGCGCGCTCGCTGATGCTGCTGATGGAGACGCTAAACGCCTTCCGAGCCGAAAGCGAAAGTGAAGTTTTGTGTTGTTTTCACTAGCGCGGAATTTTTTCATCTCCATAAATTGTGGATGTCAAAAGTATAAAAATAAGAAGAAGCATAAAACAGACCCGAAGCCCGGCCCGCATCTGAGCTATGACGTGAATATTGGCCCGAATCCCGGCCCTAGGGACGTAAAAAAGTCGGGGCCCATCGGGCTCGGGGTGACATGCAGGGCTCTAAGTTCACTCACCGGGTTGATGCTCTGACGGCCACCGCATGCAACTTTTAACAAGATTCACTTGTTTAAAACACCCTCAATTATATTAACGTACTATATAACCATTATTTTTCTAATACACTTATAAATATGTACAACCCTATAGAAATTGTGTATTATCTTTGCCAGCCATCACAGTTTGAGCATACTTCTATGTAAATGCATAGATAAACTGTGCTGTCAGCAGGCATTTCAGAATAGAACGACGAAAACAATATTAGTAATTCTGATATAACATGCCAGTTGAGAAATACAATGATGTTTTGTTTGTTATATTTGTTTTTTATATGCTAATTTTCAACACTTTTTAGGATAACTTAAAGGAGGAAAAACCAAAGTGAAGTATGGACTTAATTTACTCAGTCACTGATTTTCTTTATAACAGTAAATAAATATCAGTTCTGCATATCGGTTATGGGGCACATAATTATGCAAATAATTGGTATCGGTAATAAAAAATCAATATCCGTCGATCACTAGAAAACAACATTCAAAAGTTTACATACACTTGATTTTTAATATATATGTAAACTTTTCAATATAACTGTATTTAGTGTATTTATTTATTTATTTATTTTTTTATTTATATTTTTTTTAATGTATATGTAAACTTTTCAATATAACTGTATTTAGTGTATTTATTTATTTATTTATTTTTTATTTTTTTTTTTTTTTTCATGTATGCTATATAATTTTCATTCCCTATTTTCCCCATGCTGTCTGTTCATTTTTATTGGTGCTGTGGATAACAGTTTTTGTCTTTGTGTATTTTTCATGACTGTTTCAGTGGGAATAAATATGAAATAAATTGATGGCCATCAACCCTGCATGTCAACAGCTTCATTTAGTCCAAAATGATATTTAAACAGAGAACACAACTTTGACCGGTTTGCCACCACCCATGTGCCCTGCATTTAGGAGTGATGGTTATGAGACACTTGTTTTTGCTAATTGTAAGATTTTTTTTTAGATAGTTTTAATACAAATCAAGTTCTCTCTTAGGACATTGATTTCCATTCCAGCCCTCAAGATGCATGTGTTGTTTTCTTCATTTATATTCTTGAACACTTAAAATGCTTTCAGTGCTGTAAATTGTTGATGCACTGTACTCTGGGTAGCAAACACCATACTAAAATGTTTTAAAATGTTTTAATAAAAATACTTTTGTAAATATGTTTGGATTGTCTTTTTATTTGTAATGTTATTCTGAATTATAGTAGTATCACAATTTTACTAAAAATGTATATACTTTTCCAACTACACAATGCACAATAATAATTGCACAATAACAATAAAAATAGCAATAGCACAATAAAAATTACAGTAGAAACAAAATTACAAAGTACTGTAAAATTACAGTACAATACAGTTTTGTAGCTATACAGTATCATACTGTAAAGTAGCATTACAGTACATTGCTGTAAAACCAAATACAGTAACTTGCTGGCAACCTTGCTGCCAGTAACTTACTGTAAAAATACAGGAAAAATTTTAACAGTGGCATATATGATATTGACAACTCATCAATTAAATATTTACCATCTTAAATTCTGCATAACTGGATAATAAACACTGACAAAAACTATATAAGATTTTGGGCTGGACCATATGACCATATATATAACATTGATATAAGTGATCACCGGGGTTTAGACCAGCCTATTTTGTATTTACACAATGTGTTCACAGGCAAAACTGCTTTGTTTATTTCCCCAGCATTGAAATCAGGCACATAAATGTCAGGAAACATGATTCCTGGCTGCATATCAGTATACTTGGACCACTGGATATTTGGTCATTCGTAAGGAACTTTATACTGAGTCAGGTAAAATATACAGATAGAGATGTTATATAGGTAAGGCTTATGTTCATACCTTTTTGAGAATTGTCCATCATTGATAATATTATTTTATGGGATTTCGCACTCCAGCAAAAATCTGGTGGCTGAAGATACTCACAACAACAACAACAACAACAATAAAATATATTAATTTAAAAAGTATAGTAAGAAAGAAAGAAAGAAAGAAGGAAGGAAGTAATATATGTCATAAGCAGGTGCTGTAAGTAGCTTACATCACACTGTTGTTTTGACTTGTTGAAAAAATTTTGGCAATGCTGGCACTAGATATAACGATTGCTATTCATGCTGTGTAACATAAAAGAAACTATTATAATTTAGCTGGGCTATTTATTGACAAACAGACCAAAGCAGTAAGCATATACGCTGGTAATATAAACATTGTTTTGTGAATCTAGTCAATGCAAATGTGTCGAAGCTTGGGAAAAAAAAGAAAGAAAGAAAAAGTAACACTTTATTTTGCATATTGCATATTACTAGCATATTGGCTGTTTATCAGTGCACATAAAGCACATATGAACCATAGTTTAGATTCCTTAATCCTACCACATACCTAAATGTAACAACTACCTTACTAACTATTAATAAGCAGCAAATTATTGACCCAAAAGTCATAGTTAATATTGAGATGTGGACCTTAAAAACAAGTGTGACCAAAGAGTCTGAATTCTTATCTGTCTCCCAAGTGTTTGATGGAATCCTTGTGTTCCACAAAGAAACATTCACACAGCACCCATTTCTAATCAGTTTTATTTATTTATTTCTAAGAGGTAGGTAATGTTACATAGGAAATAACTGTTGGCAAAGTTATGCAGGAAATGACAGACCAGGAACAGTCTATAATTACAAGTAAGCTGAAGTTGTTATACTGTGAAGTACATTTTTATTTCTCTCAATTCTAAAATAAAGTCAGAACTGCAAGATATAATCTGGCAAGATGTAAACTCACAAAGTCAGACAAGCAATGTCATAATTATTTATTATTATTATTATTATTATTATTATTATTTTATTCTGTGGCAAACACAGAAAACAGATTTCAGAATTCTGAGGACAAAGTCAGAAATGTGAAATATAAACAATTGCAAGAAAAACAAGACAGAGTTCTAAGATAATAAAGTTCTCAACAATAAAGTGTATTGCACGTGACAACACTGTCAGCTGGAGTGAGTGCAGCTCCACCCACTGAGTGGCAGCACTGGTTTCAGTGTGAATGCTACACAAAACCCCTCTAAAACCAGAACGAGCTTTGCGACTGACTGTACAGAGAGATTTGACAAGAAATCTGAGCTATGTTTTTACAGGCTGCCAAAAGCTACAGAAAAGAAAAGCAAATGGGTCGCTGCAATTCAAAGAAACAAATGACTCAGGTGGCGAAACACAGATTTGCAGTTATCATTTAATGTTAATATGTTGAATATTGCAGCAAATCACACCCTATATATCGTATTGTCATATCATATTGACAACTCATCCATTAAATATTTACCATCATAAATTCTGCGTAACTGGATGTTTTTAAATAAACACTGACAAAAACTAGATAGGATTTTGGGGTGGACCATATGACCATATATATAACATTGATATAAGTGATCACCAGGGTTTAGACCAGCCTATTTTGTATTTACACAATGTGTTCACAGGCAAAACTGCTTTGTTTATTTCCCCAGCGTTGAAATCAGGCACATATTAGTGATGGGAAGTTCAGATCATTTTACTGACTCGGACCTTTGAGTCTCGTTCAGCAAAATGAACGAACATTTTTTTGAGTCATTTCATTCATTTTAGCAAAATATAGTTAAAATGTTACCTGTTACCTCCCTAACACATCTACTGCTTACACAAACGTTGATCACACTTCAAACAAAACAAAACTATAATGCTATAAGAAACAGAAAAGATTCATTCATTGTTTACCTGGGTCTTTCGTCTATGATTAGCTCACCTCACCTCTTATCTGACAAGTTTTCGGTTTTAAGTCTTTCGTTCATCACGTGACAGCCCAATAAGCTTAACCAACGCAGTCTGAGCCGGAAAGAGAATTGATTAGTTCATCTCTCGAGTCTTTGGGTTTGAGTTGTTCGTTCATCACGGGACAGCCCCATAAGATGAACGAACGACTCTAAAAACCTGAAGACTCGAAACAGGTGAACTAATTCCAGTACAGAACCTAATAGGATGTTGCGCATGCACAACTGAACGAATCACTCCCCGAGATGTCTCGTTCGTCCCGAGTCACATTAAAGATTCGTTCAAAATGAATGAATCGTTCAAGAACGACCCATCACTAGCACATATAAATGTCAGGAAACATGATTCCTGGCTGCATATCAGTATCCTTGGACCACTGGATATTTGGTAATTTGTAAGGAACTTTATACTGAGTCAGGTAAAATGATTATCGTTTTGCTTTACTCGTGTTTTCACAGCTTTCTTATCAAATCCATTCACGTAGCTGCTAAAAAATAAAAAACACAATTTGTTGAGTCAGCTTAAAATAATTTGTTACCCTGCTGCCTTAAAATTTGAAGTTGAGTCAACTAAAATAAGTTTAGTCAACTTGAAATGTTAAGTTGTACTAAGTAACAACTTAGATATTTGTGTTTGCTAAACTTAACAGATGGGTAAGTAACCCAGCTGCCTTAAAATTTTAAGGCAGCCAGGTTACAAATTATTTTAAGTTGACTCAACAAATTGTTTTTTACAGTGTAGTTGAGACAACATTTGGGGTAATTTTTTTTGTTGGTCTGACAAGGGATTTTATGTCGTTTCAAGAAAATAGCATTTTATTTAGTATTTGAGACTCGTAAACTGGAGAATATGCATTTGCATTTTTTACAGGGAGGGCTTTATTGTCACAGTAAGGTGGCATCCATTTAATCATTTGAATTAAAATGATCATTTACACTTAATATTGCATACTGTTTTATAATGTACTACAGTACTGAGGTGCAGATACTGTAAGTGCCACTATTTGCAATAAGTAGTATAAATACCAAAAAAAAATTCTTATTTTAACAGTGTAAATAAAATCTATAGCTATTTGCACTTACTGTAAATAGCATATCGCTAAAAATACTGCTATTTTCACTTGGTGTAAATAGAATCCATTGTTACTGAATAGCATGAATTTAAATAGCATCTATCACTAAGAAAATATACTATTTTCACTTAGTGTAAATATCATCTAATTGCTATCTACACTTAGGGCAAACAGCCGCTGCCAAACAACAACAACAACAAAAAAAAAAGTATATAGGTCAGTTGGAGGACTAGTTCTCACAATTAACTAACTATTAACTATGACTTTTGCCTTAATAACCTCTTAATTTGCTATTAATAGATAGTAAGGTAGTTGTTAAGTTTAGGTATGGTGTAGGATTAAGGGATCTAAAATAACAGTGGTACTGATACTTTCTGCTCCACTCTTACATCTTGTTTAGACACTGTTTGCCCCTTGTCTTCCAGGTCAGCGCGTACCACCCCTTCTGCCCCTTGGTTCTTCATTCATCCTACTGCTTGTCCACTTGACCCTGTTCCATCTCATCTCCTTCAAGCCATTACTTCTGGAGTTGTACCTGCACTCACGCACATCATAAACATGTTCCTTCAAGCACATGTTTTTTCCTCAGCTATTTGACAGGCTTGTTTAACCCCACTACTTAAGAAACCCAACCTTATCTCATCCCTTTTAGAGAACTACAGACCGGTTTTCCTTCTTCCTTTCATTGCAAAAACAACGAGCTGTGTTCAATCAAATCTCCACCTTTCTCACACAGAACAACCTCACTCTGGTTCCAGTAGTGGACATTCAACCAAGACTGCTTTGCTTTCAGTTGTTGAAGCCCTAAGACTGACAAGAGCAGATTCCAAATCTTCTGTACTTATCTTGCTGGATTTGTCCGCTGCTTTTGACACGGTTAACCCTTTAAGACCTAAGGGTATAGGTATTTTTCACATATTTTGTTTATTTGACTGTAAAATTCTAACAGAATGTACAATTTTCAAATGCAAGTCATTTTAGAAAAGAAAACAAATGGCTTTCAAAAAAGTACAGTTATTGACTATTAGTGTTGTGTGGTGAGTTTATAAACAGAATTTACATAGACAAAAATATAAAAACAGGAATACATTTTCAGATTTTTATTTAGAAAAAAAAAGAGAAATCATGATCAAAATAATCCAACACTTCATATTTGATATTCAACTATATTACATATATACAAGTATTTTTGTGACACTGGGTTGCACAGTTTTCATTCAAGAGACTTCTTTGTTTATGCACGCACACATATACACATGCATGCACATGCACGGACACATTATAGAGATACACACACCACATGTGAAATATTCTCACTTCCCAAGTCTCATCAAAAATCATCCCAATCACCTTTTGTGCTATTTACTCCTCCTTCACCATGTTTTTGTTCGTTTCGTTATATTACGCAATCCAAATCTCCATGCTCTGTTTAAATTCTTCCTTCCTGCTCTCCCGAAAATCTGCTGTCATTTGCCGATGGAGCGCAACAAATTACCGCAATAAGCTATACATTGCCGAAAAACGCATATTGTCTACTGTCAGAAGCAACTGTTCTGAATTGTTTTGATAGTGCAAACAGTTGAAGAGTTATGGTAACATGAATACAGCTTGGTTTGATGTGTTGGCGCTGACACAGCCGGTTTAAAAGGGTTAACCACCAGATCCTCCTGTCAAACGTATTGGCAAAGGGCATCTCAGGAACCGCACTTCAGTGGTTTGAGTTTTACCTCTTAGATTCTTCAGGGTATCTTGGAGGGGTGAAGTGTCCAAGTTGCAATGTCTAACTACTGGGGTGCCTTAGGGCTCAGTTCTTGGACCACTTCTCTTCTCTGTCTACATGGCATCACTAGGTTCTGTCATTCAGAAACATGGCTTTTCATATCACTGCTATGCTGATGACACTTAACTCTACCTTCCATTCCATCCTGATGATCCAACAATAGCTGCTCGCATCTCAGCTTGTCTAACAGGCATTTCTTGCTGGATGAAGGAACATCACGTTCAACTCAACCTTGCCAAGACAGAACTGCTTGTGGTTCCATCAAACCTATTGTTTCATCACAATTTCACCATGCAGTTTGGCACATCAACCATAACTCCTTCAAAAACAGCTAGAAACCTTGGAGTTGTGACTGATGATCAGTTGACTTTCTCAGACCACATTGTTAAAACTACCTGGTCCTGCAGATTTTCCATGCCACAGTCTATCAAACACAGCAAAACACAAATTCATTCACATCCTTCTCTTCACTCTCTGAGGCAGAAGTTTCCAAACTCATCTTTTCTAATCATCCTAATGCTTGTCCACTTGACCCTGTTCCATCTCATCTCCTTCAAGCCATTACTTCTGGAGTTGTACCTGCACTCACGCACATCATAAACATGTTCCTTCAAGCACGTGTTTTTTCCTCAGCTATTCGACAGGCTTGTTTAACCCCACTACTTAAGAAACCCAACCTTAACTCATCTCTTTTAGAGAACTACAGACCAGTTTTCCTTCTTCCTTTCATTGCAAAAACAACGAGCTGTGTTCAATCAAATCTCCACCTTTCTCACACAGAACAACCTCACTCTGGTTTCAGTAGTGGACATTCAACCAAGACTGCTTTGCTCTCAGTTGTTGAAGCCCTAAGACTGACAAGAGCAGATTCCAAATCTTCTATACTTATCTTGCTGGATTTGTCCGCCGCTTTTGACACGGTTAACCCTTTAAGACCTAAGGGTATAGGTATTTTTCACATGTTTTGTTTATTTGACTGTAAAATTCTAACAGAATGTGCAATTTTCAAGTGCAAGGTGTCATTTATTTCAGAAAACAAATGGCTTTCAAAAAAGTACAGTTATTGACTATTAGTGTTGTGTGGTGAGTTTGTAAACAGAATTTAATTAGACAAAAATATAAAAACAGGAATACATTTTCAGATTTTTATTTAGGAAAAAAAAAAGAGAAATCATGATCAAAATAATCCAACACTTCATATTTGATATTCAACTATATTACATATATGCAGGTGTTTTTGTGACACTGGGTTGCACAGTTTTCATTCAAGAGACTTTTTTGTTTATGCACGCACACATATACACATGCATGCACATATATTTACATGCACGGACACATTATAGAGATGCACACACCACATGTGAAATATTCTCACTTCCCAAGTCTCATCAAAAATCATCCCAATCACCTTTTGTGCTGTTTACTCCTCCTTCGCCATGTTTTTGTTTGTTTCGTTTATTATTTTACGCAATCTAAATCTCCGTGCTCTGTTCAAATTCTTCCTTCCTGCTCTCCCGGAAATCTGCTGTCATTTGCTGACGGAGCGCAACAAATTACCGCAATAAGCTATACATTGCCGCAAAGCGCATATTGTCTACTGTCAGAAGAAACTGTTTTGAATTGTTTTGATAGTGCAAACGTGCAAACGGAGTTATGGTAACATGAATACAGCTTGGTTTGATGTGTCGGCGCTGACACAGCCCGTTTAAAAGGGTTAACCACCAGATCCTCCTGTCAAACATATTGGCAAAGGGCATCTCAGGAACCGCACTTCAGTGGTTTGAGTTTTACCTCTTAGATCCTTCAGGGTATCTTAGACGGGTGAAGTGTCCAAGTTACAATGTCTAACTACTGGGGTGCCTTAGGGCTCAGTTCTTGGACCACTTCTCTTCTCTGTCTACATGGCATCACTAGGTTCTGTCATTCAGAAACATGGCTTTTCATATCACTGCTATGTTGATGACACTTACCTTTCATTCCATCCTGATGAACCGACAATAGCTGCTCGCATCTCAGCTTGTCTAACAGACATTTCTTGCTGGATGATGGACCATCACCTTCAACTCAACATTGCCAAGACAGAACTGCTTGTGGTTCGGTCAAACCTATCGTTTCATCACAATTTCACCATCCAGTAAGACACATCAACCATAGCTGCTTCAAAAACAGCCAGAAACCTTGGAGTTGTGATTGGTGATCAGCTGACTTTCTCAGACCACACTGCTAAAACTGCCTGGTCCTGCAGATTTGCTTTATTCAACCCCAGGAAGATCAGGCCCTTTCTTTCAGAACATGCCTCACAACTCCTTGTTCAAGCTCTCGTTCTGTCCATTGCAATGCTGTCTTGGCAGGTCCTCCAGCCAATTCTATCAAATCTTTACAAGTAGTCCGTCTGCAATATTAATTTTTAATGAGCCGAAAAGAACGCATGTTACACCCCTGTTTATCAATTTGCACTGGCTACGAATAGCTGCTTGCATAAAATGCAAGGCATTAATGTTTGCCTACAAAAGCACCACTGGCTCTGCACCTCTTTACCTAAATTCACCACTTCAGACTTCCCTCTAGAAGCTTGCGTTCTGCAAGTGAACGGCACATTATTGTGCCATCCCAAAGATGCATAAAATCATTTTAATGGATTTTTACATTAAATGTTCCCTCCTTGTGGAATGACCTGCCCAATTAAATCCGAGCAGCTAAGTCCTTAGCCATCTTCAAGAATGTAGCGAATTTAGCTCAAAGGGAAATGTATATAAATAATTACAATTAATTATGATTAATTACAATTACTTATATCAGCTGCCAGTAGTAACTGTAGCAGAATCAATTTTCCATCAACTAATCTGTTCGCTCAGCGAACATTCAGTATAATCTTTATATCAACTCTAAGAAATGATATTTTCTTGGCCACAGAAAATAACTTTCTTAAAGTACCATTGCATTAGAGCAAGTAGCTTGAATCGGAATCGTAAAGGGACATTAATTTGCAAGGCAGAATCAGAATCAAAACTCATGTCATTTGTGCACAATAGTTTATTAACGAAGGACTAACACATAACTAATCTAAACAAACAAACATGAAATCACTCATACATGGGGGAATGGTCAGTGAGAAGCAGTTAGAGAGAGACAAGGAAATGAAGCTATGAAAAGAGTCAGTTAACCACCTGAGTGAAACCATCAGTGCTGTCTACAGCTTATACTAAACCTCTGTATGTTTAGTTAAGTGTACGATACTTGCATTGCCTTGGTCGTCGAACAAGTGTCCAAATGCAGTCTCTGAAAGTCTTGATGGTTTGGAGCAGTGGTGGTTTTGGAATTGCAATCACGTTCTTCCGGGTCTGAAGAGTGATGAATTCCAAAGATGTCCTGACTCGATGGTGACTGGGAGTTTCTTCCCATGTGAAAAGTGAAGAAGAACCAAGAGCTGAGAGGGACCCAGCTGAAGTCCTGTGATCTTTGGGGAATGGAAAGACAAGGCCGCAAGGCCTGGCGCACGCTTAGGGAAGTCCTGAAGAGTTCTAGCTCATCTTCTTAGGTTCTCCAAGAACCACCGACTGACTGAGGCGAGTCATGAAGATGAATTCCAGGGTTGAGTGGAACTGTCTGGCTCTTTGTGGTCGAGAGCCACAGCTCTGTATGTTGGGCCTGTCGGGCCCGCCGGGCACGCCCTGTGCTGGCTCCGGCTCCCCGTGGGTTCCTCCACACGGGCAGCAATCAGAAGATGTTGCAGATGAAGGAGAAAGTGAAGAGAAAGAAAGAGAGAGGGGTCAATGCCTTTAAACTCTCTGGAGGCTGTGCCTCCTGGAGGTCCATGAACCAATGGTAAATTTCACCTTTGGAGGGAAAGTTTACGACTCTTTGTCTGTGAGCATGGTATTTTGCATATGTAATTCGATTGGGTGTTGATGCAAAACCTACTAAGGTTTCTTAAAACACTAACACGTTGCAAAGGTATCAACATCTAATTTACACCATCTTTTAGATCATTAAAATACGAACTCAAAGAGTCCAAGCATGACATAGGTGGGTTATACTACTAGTCATCTATCATAATACATGCATAAAACAGTAGAAAGATGAATACAAATACAACAGACAAAATTAAAATACAATGCAGTAATACTGTACACAATGACCTGGGCTATGTGTGATAGGAAGGTCAAAGAAAGGTTTGTCTGTGAATGAATAGGAAAGAGTCTATCTCTATAGGCATTGTGTCTTTCCTATGGCAAATGTAGCATGGGCAGATGTGCATTCCTGAAAGCAATAAAACCTGTGGTATCAGATCGTTGTCCTGGCAACTGAGCCCTTTTGGGGTGTTAGTTGCTTTTGGGGGGGTTTGGGGTTGTCTCCAGAGCTCCAGCATGTAGCTGGCCTGTTGTGTTTAAAGACTATTTGTTAAATGTAACAATTAATGTATGTCTGATTGGTCCAGACGCTACAAGAATCAGTTAAAAACACATCTCTTCCAGCTTTATTTGACCCTCTAACTCTAGCACTCTATATTCTAATTCTATTAAAAAAAAAATAATAATAAAATATATATATAGCTCACTTGCTCCTCTATTCGTTATATGTTCTATCTTTTCTGTTTTCTTTTTATTTATTATATATATTTTTTTAAAACTTGCTAGGTGTGCTGTGTTAAGCTAACTGAGACGCGTTTATTTAGATCGGGAGGTGTATTCCATTCACAAACAAACGTAACCCACTTTTTATCATTATAGGGTGGATGTGTACGGAGCCCCTTAAGGGACATGGTGGTGAAAAAAATCAGAGTGAGTGAAAAAAAAAATCAGGGTAGGAGGAAAAATATTTTTCAGATTTTTTTGCGTTCTCTCGCAAAACTTTGCGTTCCCTCGCAAAACTTTTGCGTTCTCTCGCAAAGATTTTTGCGTTCCCTTGCAAAACTTTTGCGTTCCCTCGCAAAACTTTCGCGTTCTCTCGCAAAACCAGTTGAGTTCGGACAATCACTATCTGTTAACTTTACAGCTTGTAGTGGTTCCTACATTGCACGTTCGCAATTGAGCGACTCATAGAGTTTGATTCTGAACTTGGACTCAAGTAGGCTATTATATAAATACATCAAGGCACGATTTTGGGACATTCTAAAATGTAAAACACTGTAGGACCAAGTTCAGTACATACCTTATATACCAGAATAGCTCAGTATATAAACGTAACCCGCTAAATTGCACGTTAAGCGTATCCCCCAGAAAGAAAACTTAACGGGATAATAGAGTGTAAAAGGCCGAACTCGGTATACAGTTTGTTATACATTTTAAATGTAGGAAAGCAGGTAAGCCCCGAATATGAACAGAAAGCTCTAAATTGCATGTTAAGCCTTTTCCTCCCATAAAGAAAACGCGGCTTTATGAAGACGTTGATAAAAAAAAAGACCAAATATGGAATTATTAAAAATATATCCAATGTACCTTAGCTTAATATAAGAAGACAATGATATAAAAAGCCAACATTTTATGTTTTATTAAAAATAGGCAATTAATTAAGTAATCCATTAAACTAGTGGTTCTCAAACGTTCCAGTAGGTGGCGGCATGTCACTGTCTTAATGAGCAAGGCGTCGCGTCATTCATTCATTCATTCATTCATTCAATAACTAAGCAAATGGTTGTAGTTATGAATGGGTTATTAATCACGGACTCTCCGAATGGTTCAAAGCTGCAGATTAATTCAGAAACGAAATACCGCTGTTGCTTGGAGACACGTCAGTTCTGTTGCGGATTTCGTTGGAACTATTATTATTTCGTTAAATATAACAAACATCATGTGTTTAAAATGTAGGCTACATTTAAAATGTCACTTAATATTACCCTTTTTGTTGAACTGCTATATAAAATAAATGTTGCATTTGCAGTCGTTTGGATATTGCATTCTCCTATTTTAAACATGAAAAACAATAACTCGCACAGGGTATTCTTCTGTATGGAAGACAGTTTTTATATTTTGTATATATATATTTTTACAGTTTTTATATTTCAGCTATTTGATCGCGCCGGCGCCTCGCAGCCTGTTCATTATTAAAATAATACACAGAATCACCCAAACAGATACAAAGTTACACTAGTCAATTTAAATATTCTGTATTAGTCTGTGTCGTACAGCGTGAGCACCGGTCCAATCCACTGCGGCACATTTTTGTTCACTATGATTTTTTCGATATTGGAACGTACAAAGGCCTGTTAATTTAATGGTTTAGCTGCAAATACATTGCGAATATGGAAACATTTGGATTTGTGCTGAAGGAGAGCAATACGTGATCCCATACTTTCAGTTTCGCTTTAAATTATTTATTTTAGTTTATTTATAGCTATAAGCTTATACATATTATTATATACTGCATTATATTATATTTATTCGTTAAAAATGAATAAGTTATAGTTTTTTGGTTTTGGTTTTTGGTCTGTTCTGAAAACGGTTAAATTTAAAGGATTTGCTGTGGAGTGCGGCGAACTAAAATAGCCTAGGCTATGTGTGTTTATAATGTTGGTAATATAACACGCTGTAGGCCTGCTGGTAGTATTATTTCTGAATAAAATGGGACTAATAGGCTACGTGACTTATTTGTTTTATTTTTCCTTTCAAAAACTTATTTTTAAAAAAAAAAAAAAAACAAGCAGCAAACAAATTAACCATGGTTACTATACTTAAACCATTGTAACTACAAATACCGTCTTAATTCGTCCATTAGCTTCCCTTAAGCGTTTTCTGTATCCTAAAGGTTTTCTGTGGGGAGAAAAGACATAGCAAGTTGCATTTATGACTGCTTTATTGAGAGTAATGCTAAGGGTATTAATATTAAAATTTTTATTAGTATGAATAGCATTTATTAATACCGAATTGGGCCTCCGCTGTCACTGTTTTAGTACATTAATCCACATAGCGTTTTAGGATTTTCCCAAATCGTGCCTTAAACTATAAGCAATTAAATGACTGTATTTCTATAATAGGCCACTTGAGTTCAAGTTCTGTATAAAACTTATATGAACCGCCGTTGTGAACATAACTGAGCTGAGTAAACAGGAAGTGTTTGTCCGAACCCAACCGGTTTTGCGAGGGAACGCAAAAAACTTTACGAGAGAACGCAAAAAAATCTGAAAAATATTTTTCCTCCCACCCTGAATTTTTTTTCACTCACTCTGATTTTTTTCACCACCATGTCCCTTAAGGGGCTCCGTAGATGTGTACATACACTGCCAACACACATTAATGTTCAAACAACATGTAAAAAACTTTGCATCTAAAGATCCCTTTCCTGCAGCTCACGTGAAAACACTTGAGTGGTTTGATAAAAATGGTACTGATAAGATAAGGAGTTTCTTTTGATAATGTTTAACTAGTTTACTAGACATTACTAGGCCATAACTAGGTCAGTATTTGTCCTTAGCCATCTTCAAGAATCAGTTAAAAACACATCTCTTCCAGCTTTATTTGACCCTCTAACTCTAGCACTCTCTATTCTAATTCTATTAAAAAAATAAATAAATAAATAAATTATATATATATATATATATATATAGCTCACTTGCTCCTCTATTCGTTATATGTTCTATCTTTTCTGTTTTTGTTGTGGTTTCCCCTTTTCCCCGCTGGAGAATTACTTTTGAGACTTGGGTTTGGATGCCAAAAGATAGACTTTATTGTCGAGACAATCAAGCCGAGTTGTCTATAGAGAACTAATCTTTACATGGTTGAAAACGGCGTTATATAGTGGTCTCCACGTAAGCATGTTAACCTAAATCATGGGGGGTGTCCCCTAAGGTAAACACTTCCATGGGAAACAGATGGTTTCCCTTAAGGCCTCTTAGAGGGCCTCTGCAATAACATGAGGTACAACTCTGCTAGGGAGGCCCTTTTTCTATACTTCTGGCACCCGCTTCGGATGTTATCACTCGATTGAATGGGCGTTATCAGTGATTATCAGCTCATTGATATGGGCCAGAAGGGGCCTGCTGCGCCTACTGGTAGGCTCAGAAGGCTGTTATCGTCCATCCAAATGGTTAATCACCGCACGCAAGTATGACGGTGAAATTACCACTGGCGTACCAGCAGGGGCGATCGTTTCCCCAACGCCATCAACTCCACGCGGACCAATGACCAGCGAATTAGTGCATTAAAAGACGGATTTTAGATGACGTCAAGACACATACAGGTACCGTCTCCTAAAATAGTCGATCGTTCCGTATTTATGAATGAAATGATTAATTTAAAATTTGCCTATGGTGAGAAAGGGGTCATGTAACAAGTCCACACGTTTACCGTATTTTTACTATAGTAACTGTCACTCGACCACGTCAGTAGTCAGTTTACAGTAACCACA